>NC_091298.1:67804770-67954770 GCF_038502225.1 Cherax quadricarinatus
CACAAACAAACTATACTACCCAAGAATTAAGAATTTTAAAATATATTATTTGTCCAATGTATTATTAAATTCTTCCCAAATTCTATTGATTATAAATGGATCTAATTTATATAAACCAAAGGAAATATTCATATTATTGTCAAAACTGCTTTTTATGAAACAAGATTCAATTATATTCCTGTCGACCATGGACTTGCTTGATACAACTTTCTGAACTCTTTGAATATCAATTGGATCGTTAAAATCTCTCACATGAAAAAAATAGGGCATTGGAATCTTTGCCCACTTTAAGCCCTATTTTCGGCCATTTTCAGTGTACTAGTCGACAAAACTCATAACTGTTTTGCTAGAACTCCATTTTTTCTACAGAATGAGTACAAGAAACCACCCATTTACCGATTTCAACTATCCAATAAAGTGGTCAGAATTTAGCTATTTTGCCAATTTCATACAAATTTCAAAAGATGCCAATTTCCGAATAGGGTCCAGAATAAACAAGAAAGACGTTCCTGGCACTAAAGTAACATTTCCTCTGTTCATTAGTCACATTCCCACGCCCCTCTTACATTCTTTTGCTTTCCATTTTGAATTTTTATTCTCACAAAAAAATAGAATATTTACTCTTATGCAGACTACTGCATTAGTGTAGAAATGGTATAAATTATATCAGCGCACTTGTGAAAGAATATTAGACTCACCAGTTGACGTGTATTGGACGCGTAGCATGATTTGTTTACTTTTGAACTTTGGTAAAAATCGAACATTTCTGCTACTTTGAACTCAATTTCAAGGTACTTTTCATTGTAAAACCAGTCAAAATCATTTCAATTTTCTGTAATATGTCTTCCATTCCATAAAATGAGACCAGGAAAACTAGAATACAACAATAAATATCATACGAAAATACAGTGCAAAGTCGCTGTTTTAACCCAAAAACACGGCCAAAGTTTTTTTTTCTCATTACGCACTGTGTGCTGCAGGATTTTTTTTATACTGTGCACACTGACCACATAGACCCATTCTTTCATATGTAGGCCTACCAGCTTTCTCTCACTAGACTTGAGGGCGCTAGAATTTAGGCGTACTAGTACATCAAAAACCCTGGTGCGTAAACCGTACTAGTACATCCAAAACCCTGAAAGGGTTAAGAAGTGAGTACCAGCAGTTATTCTCAGTGATGCATTAAGTGTCACTAATCTATTTAGAAGTAAATGGTTACCCATAGAGAGAGTGTGTGTGTGTGTGTGCGCGCGTGCGTGCGTGCGTGCGTGCGTGCGTGCATGTGTGTGTGTGTGTGTGTGTGTGTGTGTGTGTGTATTCACCTATTTGTGGTTGCAGGGGTCGAGTCATAGCTCCTCTGTGTGTGTGTGTGTGTGTGTGTGTGTGTGTGTGTGTATGTGTGTGTGTGTGTGTGTGTGTATGTGTGTGTGTGTGTGTGTGTTTGTATTTATATATATATAATGTATAGATATATGTAACTAATCTGTTGAGAGGTGAGTACTAGCAAGTTACATTCAGTAATGTATGAATTGTGTCACTAATCTGTTGAGAAGCAAATAATCACCCATGGTGATGAATAGGGTTGATCACTAATCTGTTGAAAAGTGAATACAATAGTACATGGTGATGAATAGGATGGGTCACTAATGTGTTGCAAAATAAATACAGTGGCTACCCATGGTGATGGATAGGGTGAGTCACTAATTTTTGAAAGGTGAATGGTTATTGGTTATAGTGCTTTATATGTGGTGGTATAATATTGTGTTTATTCCTATTCAGGTTTGACAGTCAAATCTTAATTTTCTTACATATAATGAGAAAGATGTGATGATGCACCAGTTGTTATTTATTATGCTATTGATCTGTTGAGCTGTTTACCCAATTCCTTGTTTTGCTCTCTGATTATATGCTTACCTTTGAAAAGTGTGTTTGGGCACTTCTCTATTAGGTCTGTTTATTACAGAAGTTAAAATCAATGAAATTATTTAAACAGTAAATGTGCCATAACAATTTTTTTTTATGTGGGAGTTAACTTTTCAACTGTGGACTTAATTATGAAAATATAGGACGTTTATTAGTGCCTTTTCACAAACTGACTTGTTTAATATTTACAGACTTGCGCCTCTCCCCTGAAGTTTATAACCAACTTAGGGTATTACAGAAGAAGGCTAAGGAGCTGAGAACGGACGTCAGAAATCTTAGAAAAACGTCTCAAGCTAATGCACTTACTATGAAAGAAATTCTCCGAGATACTGTCACTAAGATAACGTAAGTTAAAGCTTTTAAATTTTTCTTAATCAGCATATTTAATATTTTTCATCTCCGGTAAGGGTAAATAAATAAAAATACATAGAGAAAATAAAATAAAAAATTCTTGAGTAATGTACATTTTGATCTCAGAGTGAATTCATGTTTTTCTTGAGAAACCCTGAATCAGTCATCAGTCAGTGAATAACTCACATGGACTATATTCCATGAGAATAGTCATGGATTGAAAATTTGCTTGTGCATGCAGAATCTGTTTGAATGAAAAAAAAAAAAAAACAAGGATTGGCTCTGGGTCACTGTTTATCCTATCATCAGAAAATATTAGTCAAATACACCTACCGTCCGACTTACGACCTACTCAACATACATACACTCGACTTACGACCGTGCATCTGGCAGCTGGGCTGGGCCGGCTGATGCACACCACTGTACAATATTTGACAATACTCGCGGCGGCAATGCGTCATGCAGGCAGCATCAGTTTGAGTAACCCTGCCCTATCAGCATCATACTGTATTAACTGTACTAACTGGACAGTAAATTTCACCATGGCCCGTAAGAGGAAGTCTGAATCTTGCACTGGAGATTGTGGCAAGAAAGGCTCTTACTCTCGAACTCTATTTGTTTTCACTGTTGCACGTAAACCTGTCTGAATCTGTCTGCCTGTATATCTGTGTCTGTCTGTATCTCTGTATGTCTGTTTATCTGTCTGTCTACCTGTGTGTCTGTCTTTCTGTCTACCTGTGTCTGTCTTTCTGTCTACCTGTGTGTCTGTCTTTCTGTCTACCTGTGTGTCTGTCTTTCTGTCTACCTGTGTGTCTGTCTTTATGTCTACCTGTGTGTCTGTCTTTATGTCTACCTGCATCTGTCTGTCTACCTGTGTGTCTTTCTGTCTACCTGTGTGTCTGTCTTTCTGTCTACTTGTGTGTCTGTCTTTATGTCTACCTGTGTGTGTCTTTCTGTCTACCTGTGTCTGTCTTTCTGACTACCTGTGTGTGTCTTTCTGTCTACCTGTGTGTTTGTCTTTGTCTACCTGTGTGTCTGTCTTTCTGTTTACCTGTGTGTCTGTCTTTCTGTCTACCTGTGTGTCTGTCTTTCTGTCTACCTGTGTCTGTTTTTCTGTCTGCTTGTCTGTCTCAGAGCCACTCATTAAGAGTGTAATTGGTCTTGAAGACACCATATTAATAATGATAATAACAATAATAATCACTGAGGTGCATTAAATGTGTATAAAACATTAATATAGACATTTTGCTTAATCCATATATGATTTTTTTTTTCAAAATTATATAATAAACATGCTACATAACATTTTTTATTTTATTAACACACTGGCCGATTCCCACCAAGGCAGGGTGGCCCGAAAAAGAAAACCTTTCACCATCATTCACTCCATCACTGTCTTGCCAGAAGGGTGCTTTACACTACAGTTTTTAAACTGCAACATTAACACCCCTCCTTCAGAGTGCAGGCACTGTACTTCCCATCTCCAGGACTCAAGTCCGGCCTGCCGGTTTCCCTGAATCCCTTCATAAATGTTACTTTGCTCACACTCCAACAGCACGTCAAGTATTAAAAACCATTTGTTTCCATTCACTCCTATCAAACACGCTCACGCATGCTTGCTGGAAGTCCAAGCCCCTCGCACACAAAACCTCCTTTACCCCCTCCCTCCAACCTTTCCTAGGCCGACCACTACCCCGCCTTCCTTCCACTACAGACTGATACACTCTTGAAGTCATTCTGTTTCGCTCCATTCTCTCTACATGTCCGAACCACCTCAACAACCCTTCCTACATAACATGTAAACATATAAAATAACAAATATGATATGTTTTTCTCGTCGGCTTGACATAGTGAACAAAAACCATTCATGTCCGGGCTGGTAACAACAACAACAGCAACGTTTGTTTACATAACTCGTGAACCTTCTACACTCTCATTCTCTCTCTCTCGTTTATTCATTTAATCTTGTTTACTCGCCTCTCAATCTACATTAAGACTACAGATATTTTAAGGTAAGTAATGAGTGGACACAATTATTATATTATAGTTTAATAATAATATTATTATTAATATTAGTACATATGTATTATTGTAATAATAATAATAATTATTAATATTATTAATTTAGGGCACTGGAGCACAGATCCACTGTATAGCACTTTGTCTGGATTTTTTGGGTTATCCTAGGTAATTTATGCTATGTCTGATAACTTCACTTACATGTACCTGTGAGAGAGAGAGAGAGAGAGAGAGAGAGAGAGAGAGAGAGAGAGATAGAGAGAGAGATAGAGAGAGAGAAAGACAGCCACATTCAGTCAGCCAACCACCCACCCACCCGGCCAGCCAGCCAGCTAGCTGGATACGTATTACACATGTTCCAGAGTTGTTTCTCTTTACTTAGGGTATAGGTTATACTACATTTTGGCAGGATGACGCTACCAGTGGTATTCTTCCATTCCACCGTGTCGACAGTACATAAAGATAACGGTAACATATGATACTGTATGCGATGTAAAATTTACAATACAGTTCAGTACCATGTATTCATTATATACTGTACATAAATAATTGAAATATAACAATAGAAGTAAATTATGGTAAAAAGAATGAAATAATGATTGTACATTACATTACAGAACTATGTAGGTAGTTTATATAGGAAAGGTTTGACATTATGCCCTTCCCAGTATGTCGGCAATTTTCAAAGGTTCAACTTATGTCAATTTTGACTTACGACTGATTGGTCGGAACCAAACTTGGTCGTAAGTCGGATGGTACCTGTACATAGTTTGTACAGTCTTAGATCAGCTGCAGTTAAAATCATTTATTTAATTGACATATTATTAGGTCATGAATCCACAACAGCTCAATAACCAAGAACCAGTCCTATACAGAATGGCATAGTAGAAGACTGTTTTGTCTTCTACTGTTGGCTAAAGCTCTTGCTTCACACACGGAGGGCCCGGGTTCGATTCCCGGCAGGGTGGAAACATTTCGACATGTTTCCTTACACCTGTTGCCCTGGTAGTCAGTAAATGTGGGGCTGATAGTGCTGTCCTGGGAGACAGTAATGGTGAAGCTGGAGGTGCTGTCCTAGGAGACAGTAATGGTGAAGCTGGAGGTGCTGTCCTGGGAGACAGTAATGGTGAAGCTGGAGGTGCTGTCCTGGGAGACAGTAATGGTGAAGCTGGAGGTGCTGTCCTGGGAGACAGTAATAGTGAAGCTGGAGATTTTGTCCAGGTAGTCGGGAATTATAAGCAGGAAGGAATACATATAAATGACCTCATAGGGGACAGGAGCCTAGTGGGGAAACAAGTGTAGTCAAAGATAAGATAAAACCAATATTGCAAACTAGAAATACCACAGGAAATAGCAAACAAGAGGACTCCACTAGCTATAGTGAGGATATATTACCAAAAACAACTGGTGGGAGATCCATTGTTGGTGCTAGGGAGGATAGGAATAAGACAGGGAAACATGCACCAACAGGAAATACAGTCACAGAAACCCAAGGCAAACGGAAACCAAGCCTGTGCACATACTATGCACTTGGTATCTGCTGGCATGGGAAATCTGGAAAAACAGATGGGACGTGCAACTATGACCACCCTAGAAAATGCCATGCCCATACGACAACAGGAAAATGCAAACTCCCTTCCTGTAAGCTTTTTCACCCTGAACTGTGTACCTCTTCAGTACAGGAAAGACTGTGCTATAACTTAAATTGCCAGGCACACCATCTAAAGGGGACAAAAAGATACAAAACATCCAGGCCATGGGAAAACCTGGGTAGCCACAGCCACTCAAGAGGGAGAGGTTTTTTAGTGCCAGGAAGGAAAAAAAAACTGGCAGGAAATGGCAGAAATCGTACACCAAATCCAGTCATTCCTGGAGTGGAACCACAGTCGATGGCCTCCACTCCAAACCAACAGATACAGATACTAATGCCGGAAAAAAAATCCCCCCCAGTACCAACAATACCACCAGTCCGATGACATTCTTCTTTGCAAATATACAGGGTCTAAAGCCAGCAACAAACAACAAAATACCTTTCATCCGTGGACTGCTTGCAGAGGCAAAGGCAATGTTCGCGGCTTTCACTGAGACTCACATGAAGGATCACTTGGACAACGAAATATGGATCCCAGGTTACAACCTATACAGATGTGACAGAGTGAACAGGCAAAAGGGGGGGGGGGGTTGGCCTGTACATTGCAGAGTCACTTGTTTGCACAGAACTGCTAAATGCCTCAAATGATGTAGTGGAAGTTTTAGCAGTAAAGGTCGAGAACCAAAACCTAGTCATTGTGGTAGTCTACAAGCCTCCGGATGCAACATCCCAGCAATTCCAGGAACAGCTGTTAAAAATTGACCACTGTCTGGAAAATCTTCCAGCTCCTGCACCCAACATCTTGCTCCTGGGGGATTTCAACTTAAGGCACCTAAAATGGAGGAATATAGCAAATAATATTGTTGCAGTAATAACACCAGGAGGCAGCTCTGATGAAAACTCACACTCACACGAGCTTTTAAATCTCTGCACAAAATTCAATTTAAACCAGCAAATAATAGAGCCTACTAGACTGGAGAATACACTAGACCTCATCTTCACTAACAATGATGATCTGATAAGAAATGTCACCATATCAAAAACAATATACTCAGATCACAACATAATTGAGGTTCAGACATGTATGCGTGGAGCCCCAGACCGACATAATGAGACTAGTCACGAGGGAGCATTCACCAAATTCAACTTCAATAACAAAAACATAAAGTGGGACCAAATAAACCAAGTCCTAACCGATATAAGCTGGGAAGATATACTAAGCAACACAGACCCCAACGTATGCCTAGAACAGATTAACTTGGTGGCACTCGATGTATGCACAAGGCTTATTCCTCTAAGAAAAAGGAGGAGTAGATGTAAAATAGAAAGAGACAGGCGCTCCCTTTACAGGCGACGGAAAAGAATAACAGAGCGGCTAAAAGAGGTCAATATATCTGAAATGCGTAGGGAGACACTGGTCAGAGAAATAGCAAGCATCGAACTCAAGCTAAAGGAATCTTATAGGAGTCAGGAATCGCGGGAAGAACTAAAAGCCATAAATGAAATCGAAAGAAACCCAAAGTATTTCTTCTCCTATGCCAAATCAAAGCCGAGAACAACATCCAGTATTGGGCCCCTACTTAAACAAGATGGGTCCTACACAGATGACAGCAAGGAAATGAGTGAGCTACTCAAGTCCCAATATGACTCAGTTTTTAGCAAGCCGCTAACCAGACTGAGAGTCGAAGATCAAAACGAATTTTTTATGAGAGAGCCACAAAATTTGGTTAACACAAGCCTATCTGATGTTATCCTGACGCCAAATGACTTCGAACAGGCGATAAATGACATGCCCATGCACTCTGCCCCAGGGCCAGACTCGTGGAACTCCGTGTTCATCAAGAACTGCAAGAAGCCCCTATCACGAGCCTTTTCCATCCTATGGAGAGGGAGCATGGACACGGGGGTCGTCCCACAGTTACTAAAAACAACAGACATAGCCCCACTCCACAAAGGGGGCAGTAAAGCAACAGCAAAGAACTACAGACCAATAGCACTAACATCCCATATCATAAAAATCTTTGAAAGGGTCCTAAGAAGCAAGATCACCACCCATCTAGAAACCCATCAGTTACACAACCCAGGGCAACATGGGTTTAGAACAGGTCGCTCCTGTCTGTCTCAACTATTGGATCACTACGACAAGGTCCTAAATGCACTAGAAGACAAAAAGAATGCTGATGTAATATATACAGACTTTGCAAAAGCCTTCGACAAGTGTGACCATGGCGTAATAGTGCACAAAATGCGTGCTAAAGGGATAACAGGAAAAGTCGGTCGATGGATCTATAATTTCCTCACTAACAGAACACAGAGAGTAGTCGTCAACAGAGTAAAGTCCGAGGCAGCTACGGTGAAAAGCTCTGTTCCACAAGGCACAGTACTCGCTCCCATCTTGTTCCTCATCCTCATATCCGACATAGACAAGGATGTCAGCCACAGCACCGTGTCTTCCTTTGCAGATGACACCCGAATCTGCATGACAGTGTCTTCCATTGCAGACACTGCAAGGCTCCAGGCGGACATCAACCAAATCTTTCAGTGGGCTGCAGAAAACAATATGAAGTTCAACGATGAGAAATTTCAATTACTCAGATATGGTAAACTCGAGGAAATTAAATCTTCATCAGAGTACAAAACAAATTCTGGCCACAAAATAGAGCGAAACACCAACGTCAAAGACCTGGGAGTGATCATGTCAGAGGATCTCACCTTCAAGGACCATAACATTGTATCAATCGCATCTGCTAGAAAAATGACAGGATGGATAATGAGAACCTTCAAAACTAGGGAGGCCAAGCCTATGATGACACTCTTCAGGTCACTTGTTCTATCTAGGCTGGAATATTGCTGCACACTAACAGCACCTTTCAAGGCAGGTGAAATTGCTGACCTAGAAAATGTACAGAGAACCTTCACGGCGCGCATAACGGAGATAAAACACCTCAATTACTGGGAGCGCTTGAGGTTCCTGAACCTGTATTCCCTGGAACGCAGGCGGGAGAGATACATGATTATATACACCTGGAAAATCCTAGAGGGACTAGTACCGAACTTGCATACGAAAATCACTCACTACGAAAGCAAAAGACTTGGCAGACGATGCAACATCCCCCCAATGAAAAGCAGGGGTGTCACTAGCACGTTAAGAGACCATACAATAAGTGTCAGGGGCCCGAGACTGTTCAACTGCCTCCCAGCATACATAAGGGGGATTACCAACAGACCCCTGGCAGTCTTCAAGCTGGCACTGGACAAGCACCTAAAGTCAGTTCCTGACCAGCCGGGCTGTGGCTCGTACGTTGGTTTGCGTGCAGCCAGCAGCAACAGCCTGGTTGATCAGGCTCTGATCCACCAGGAGGCCTGGTCACAGACTGGGCCGAGGGGGCGTTGACCCCCGGAACTCTCTCCAGGTAAACTCCAGGTTCAGCAGTTAGTCGACTGGTGTGAGTCACATCCTGGGGGACAATATTGAGGACCCCAATGGAAATAAGTTAGACAGTCCTCAATGACACACTGACTTTCTTGAGTCATCCAGGGTGACTAACCCTCCAGGGTTAAAAATCCGAACGAAATCTTATTTTATCTTAATATCATGGATATTAAGTAATAGATCATCAAACATAGTTCTTTGATAGTTAAAATTATGCATATGGAACTTTCAGATCATAAGGAAGTACATTACTCACTTAATATTCTGTTGTTTTCTTTGTTTGGATTTCCTTGTGCCTTTGACCAATGTTTACTACACTTTGTGTGTATGTACAGTATTGTACATGTGAGATCTATATCTTTAATCACTTCGATCTTTCAAGGAAGAGTGACAACACAATATATTAACCCTCTCCCACTATCACTACTGGCAGTGGGGGCCATTGTGAGTTAGCTCCCATCACTTGCACTGTTGTGGAGACATTGGCTTGTCAGTTCTTTCTTCTTACACTATTATGGGGACCATCACAGGTCAGTAACACCCCTCCCTCCTGTATTGTTACAGGGAACCGTTACAGGTCAGCTCCACTCATAGCAAAACAATATACTAATGAAAACATACTCTGCCATTTGTTTGTGTGTTCTCAGGGAATACACTATAATACACTTACAACAAATTGTCATGGAATACACTATAATACACTTACAACAAGTTGTCAGGGAGTACATTATAATACACTTACAACAAGTTGTCAGGGAAGACACTATAGTACACTTACAACAAGTTGTCAGGGAAGACACTATAGTACACTTACAACAAGTTGTCAGGGAAGACACTATAGTACACTTACAACAAGTTGTCAGGGAAGACACTATAGTACACTTACAACAAGTTGTCAGGGAAGACACTATAGTACACTTACAACAAGTTGTCAGGGAAGACACTATAGTACACTTACAACAAGTTGTCAGGGAAGACACTACAGGGTGTCCACATAAACACTCCCTGAGTTCAAACAGTTATAACATGTAACTTTATTGTTAAAATCTTTCACAAGTAGTAGCTTCAGATGCAGGATTTCATTCAGATTCACGTGGTATAGGGTAGCATTAAAGGTACTCAATGTGCACCCCTCTAGTTGCTCGACAAACATAGATGAGATAGTCCAGTTCGGTCCAAATGCTCTGCAGCATATCTGGTGTTATCATGCGAACTACTTCAGTGGTCAAAAGTTTCAGCTCCTCCAGGGCTGTAGGTAGTGGTGGTACGTAAACTGTGCTCTTCACTTACCCCTAAAGAAAGAAGTCACAAACAGTTAGGTCCGGTGACCTCGCAGGCTATGTGAAGAGCACAGTTTACGTATCACCACTACCTGCAACCCTGGAGGAGCTGATAATTTAGATCACTGAAGCAGTTTGCATGATAACACCAGATACGCTGCAGAACGTCTGGACCAAACTGGACTATCTCATCGATGTTTGCCGAGCAACCAGAGGGGCACATATTGAGTGCCTTTAATGCTACCCTATACCACATGAAACTGAATGAAATCTTGCATCTTAAGCTACTAACTGTGAAAGATTATTACAATAAAGTTATATGTTATACCTGTTTGAAATCAGGTAGTGTTTATGTGGACACACTGTATAATACACTTACAGCAATGCAGTTACAATAATATAATTAAAATAATACAATTACATTAATACAATTACAGTAATAGTTATAATAATACATTATTTCAATAATAGTAAGCACAATTTAACTTAATTATTTCCTAATGGAGTGTTCATTATAGCATCTCAGAATAAATATATAATTATATTTTTTTTTATATTTTTATATAACCGGACTTCAGTACTGGAAATGGGAAGTACAGTGCCTGCACTTTAAAGGAGACGTTTGGGATATTGGCAGTTGGAAGGGGTATGTTATATATGCTTCTAAACTGTTGTATCTGGGTGCCTTTGCAAAGACAGTGATTATGTGTGAGTGAGGTGAAAGTGTTGAATGATGATGAAAGTATATTCTTTTTGGGGATTTTCTTTCATTTTGGGTCACCCTGCCTCGGTGGGAGACGACCGACATGTTGAAAAAAAAAAGAAAAGAAATGTCTGTCAATTTGCTTCTTTATCTTTTTAATAATTTACACAGAAGGGGATGCTAGCCCTTGCTTCTGATATTTTAGTTGTATTTTACAACACACATGGCTTACAGAGTGAGAATTCTCACCCACTTTCCCATGGAGATAAAGGAAGCACTATAAGAACAAGAACTATTAAAAAAAAAAAAAACTCAAATGAGTGTGTACACACACGTATATATGCCCAGCTGCATGCATAGTATGAATTAGGTGTAAGTAAAAGGAGGGGTGTTAATGTTGCAGTTTAAAAACTGTAGTGTAAAGCACCCTTCTGGCAAGACAGTGATGGAGTGAATGATGGTGAAAGTTTTTCTTTTTCGGGCCACCCTGCCTTGGTGGGAATCGGCCAGTGTGATAATAAAAAAATAAAATAAAATAAAAGTAGCAAGATGTACCTATCAAAATTGTGTTTTGGGGGCAGAAAGAAAAGACGCCATCAATCCTGCCATTGTGTGAAACAATAACAGGTTTCCATCTCTCACTCTATTGGCAGTATGGTAGTACTGTATCTTCCTGGATGGTTGTAAAAGAAAATGTTAGTGAGAGTGTTTGCCTCTTTTTCAGGATGCCTTGTCTTGCTAGGAGATGGCCAGTGTCTTAATAAAAAAGTATCAATCCATAAGAATTTATTAAATTTTTATGAAAATTTGACTTGTTTGATTATTCTGACCATAAAATGTGCATGTTGATGTGCACACATGCAAACACATGTACACACATGCATGGACATACATTTGCACACATTTGCACACGTGCACATGCACACACACTCACACAGTCACATTCACACACTCACTCACACAATCACACTCACACTCACACACACACACTTTTACACACTCTTGCAAACTCACTTTCTAATTATTTTACTTTCAACTGTACAGTTTTTAATCAATATTTGTTGTTTTTTATCTGAGTCTTTTCAGTTGCTATTTTCAATGAAAACTGTTAAAATATTTGAAAGCAGGCTTGAGTATGGCCTTAATTTTTTCAACTTAGCTACAGTATTTGAAATATTAAACTTGTATTGTTAATGTGCAGTCTGGAGACATTAAGCTCAGAAATCATTTTGTGAAAATGAAAAAATGTATGACTTATTTAGTTGACAAAGCATAAAACACTGGTGAATATCATGACTTTGACAAAGCATAAAACACTGGTGAATATCACCACTTTGTCCCACTAGTCATTGCTAAGTAGAGAGCCACATTATCCTAAGCAAATAAAATTCTTTTGTAACTTTTTAACAGAAATTAAAGAGTAACAAATCTTGTGCATTGCAACACTTAACTGGCCGATATTTATTTCACGATAAAAAAAAGATTTACACAAAATCGTCATGGGAGAAAAGTTAAATCAGTTTAAAATAATGACTATAAACAATCATTACTCCTCAGGACGCTGCTACAGTCCAACGAGGCGTGCTTACTGCAGGGGTCAGCAGATGCAGAGAGGGTCAGGATACAGCGGGAGGAGGCCTCATACAGGCAGGATATGACCAAACTGGATAAGGATCTCTGGTAGGTAGTAAATTATACAGTGGTACCTCGAGTTTCAAACAGCTCCCAACTCGAACAATTATGTAAGTGTATTTTTGTAAGTGCTTTTGTAAGTGTATTTTTGGGGTCTGAAACGGACTAATCTAATTTACATTATTCCTTATGGGAACAAATTCGTTCGGTAGTGGCACTCGAACAGCCTTCTGGAATGAATTATGGCCGAAACTCAAGGTACCATTGTATTTTATCTAAGAATAGAAATTTTAATGAATAATTGAGGAAGATGTCTGATTACTGAGCATAATAGAAATAATAAGCTTCAATAGTTTGAATAGAAGTAGTCAAAAATATTCCCTATGTGAATGAAGACATGTTGATGCTGTTCCTCTAACATTGAAATTAGAAGGTTTAAGCAATGCTCCAGCATGTCTGAAGGGCACTTGTGAAAGTAAATATTCATTAGACCGATAGATCTCATTTGAACAATATAACTATCTGAATAGAAACTCATTATACAGATTCCGTATTAGCTCAGATTCAACACCATTGCGACTGAGATCAAGAAGGTTTTCAGAATTTTGTTTAGCTTGAGGTACTAATAAAAAATTAGGTACTGTATTATAAATCTAATTTTTTGAAAAACCTATTTAGAAAAAAAAAAGTTTGTGGTAATACTAACTTGGAGTTGTGTTCATGTGATACTGGCTCTAGGTCAGTGATGGAAGTACAGTAGGGCCCTGCTTTACGGCATTTCACCTTACAGCGTTCCGCTAATATGGCGATTTCAAATTACGACCAAAATTTGCTATATGGCAAGCAGTCTTTCAAATATGGTGCACCCCACCTGGTTTATTTACGTTCTCTGTGAGCACATCTATTATGTCTAGAAACTTTCCAAAATTTCAAGTGTTTTAAAGTTATTGCATATTTTATGTGTACTCTGATAATTATGCTTATTTGTAGCTCAGCCTAAATATACTTACACACTGTGCTGGCATGCAGGTACACATTAACCCTTTGACTGTTTTGATCGTATATATACGTCTTACGAGCCACCGTTTTTGACGTATATATACTCATAAATTCTAGCGGCTTCAAATCAAGCAGGAGAAAGCTGGTAGGCCCACATGTGAGAGAATGGGTCTGTGTGGTCAGTGTGCACCATATAAAAAAAATCCTGCAGCACGCAGTGCATAATGAGAAAAAAAACTCCGACCGTTTTTTTTTTAATTAAAATGCCGATTTGTGGTCTATTTTCGTATAGTATTTATGGTTGTATTCTCGTTTTCTTGGTCTCATTTGATAGAATGGAAAAGACATTATAGAAATAGAGGTGATTTTGATTGGTTTTACTGTGAAAGGAACATTGAAATGGAGCTCAAAGTAGGGGAAATGTTTGATTTTTGCTGATGTTCAAAAGTAAACAAATGATGTCATTTTCCAATAAATGTTCAAGTAGCCATTCTAATATGCAGTCATGAATGGGTTGACATTATTTATACAATTATTACAATATTGCAGTAGTCTGCATAACAGTAAATCTTCTATTTTTTGTTTGAATAAAAATTCAAAATAGAAAGCAAGAGTAATATCAGAGGGGCTTGGAGATGTGACTGATGAACAAAGAAAATGTTATTTTAGAGCCAGGAATGTCTGCATTGTTCATTCTGGACCCTATTTTGAAACTCATATTTTTTAATTTTTGTGAAATTGGCCAAATTACAAATTTCTAACCACGTTATTGGGTAGTTGAAATCGGTAAATGGGCAGTTTCTTGTACTCAATCGCTAGAAAAATGCAGTTCTAAAGAAATAGCTATGAGTTTGGTCGACTAGAACAATGGAATTAGCCGAAAATAGGGCTCAAAATGGGCGAAATCGCTGATTCGTAAATACTGCTGAGGTCGATAACTTTGCGAGAGCGTAATTCTGTCATTTTTCTACCAAATTTCGTTCTTTTGGTGTCATTACAATCGGGAGGAGGAGGCAGTTAGGGTAAGATATAAACAGCTATTGGAGGATAGATGGGCTAATGAGAGCATAGGCAATGGGGTCGAGGAGGTATGGGGTAGGTTTAAAAATGTAGTGTTAGAGTGTTCAGCAGAAGTTTGTGGTTACAGGAAAGTGGGTGCGGGAGGGAAGAGGAGCGATTGGTGGAATGATGATGTGAAGAGAGTAGTAAGGGAGAAAAAGTTAGCATATGAGAAGTTTTTACAAAGTAGAAGTGATGCAAGGAGGGAAGAGTATATGGAGAAAAAGAGAGAGGTTAAGAGAGTGGTGAAGCAGTGTAAAAAGAGAGCAAATGAGAGAGTGGGTGAGATGTTATCAACAAATTTTGTTGAAAATAAGAAAAAGTTTTGGAGTGAGATTAACAAGTTAAGAAAGCCTAGAGAACAAATGGATTTGTCAGTTAAAAATTGGAGAGGAGAGTTAGAGGTATTGGGAAGATGGAGGGAATATTTTGAGAAATTGTTAAATGTTGATGAAGATAGGGAAGCTGTGATTTCGTGTATAGGGCAAGGAGGAACAACATCTTGTAGGAGTGAGGAAGAGCCAGTTGTGAGTGTGGGGGAAGTTCGTGAGGCAGTAGGTAAAATGAAAGGGGGTAAGGCAGCCGGGATTGATGGGATAAAGATAGAAATGTTAAAAGCAGGTGGGGATGTAGTTTTGGAGTGGTTGGTGCAATTATTTAATAAATGTATGGAAGAGGGTAAGGTACCTAGGGATTGGCAGAGAGCATGCATAGTTCCTTTGTATAAAGGCAAAGGGGATAAAAGAGAGTGCAAAAATTATAGGGGGATAAGTCTGTTGAGTTATTGGCAGTTTGGAGGGATATGTTGTGTATTTTTATATGTGTATGCTTCTAGACTGTTGTATTCTGAGCACCTCTGCAAAAACAGTGATAATGTGCGAGTGTGGTGAAAGTGTTGAATGATGATGAAAGTATTTTCTTTTTGGGGATTTTCTTTCTTTTTTGGGTCACCCTGCCTCGGTGGGAGACGGCCGACTTGTTGAAAAAAAAAAAAAAAAAAAAGTCTGTTGAGTATACCTGGCAAAGTGTATGGTCGAGTTATTATTGAAAGAATTAAGAGTAAGACGGAGAATAGGATAGCAGATGAACAAGGAGGCTTTAGGAAAGGTAGGGGGTGTGTGGACCAGGTGTTTACAGTGAAACATATAAGTGAACAGTATTTAGATAAGGCTAAAGAGGTCTTTGTGGCATTTATGGATTTGGAAAAGGCGTATGACAGGGTGGATAGGGGGGCAATGTGGCAGATGTTGCAGGTGTATGGTGTAGGAAGTAGGTTACTGAAAGCAGTGAAGAGTTTTTACGAGGATAGTGAGGCTCAAGTTAGAGTATGTAGGAAAGAGGGAAATTATTTCCCAGTAAAAGTAGGCCTTAGACAAGGATGTGTGATGTCACCGTGGTTGTTTAATATATTTATAGATGGGGTTGTAAGAGAAGTAAATGCGAGGGTCTTGGCAAGAGGCATGGAGTTAAAAGATAAAGAATCACACATAAAGTGGGAGTTGTCACAGTTGCTCTTTGCTGATGACACTATGCTCTTGGGAGATTCTGAAGAGAAGTTGCAGAGATTGGTGGATGAATTTGGTAGGGTGTGCAAAAGAAGAAAATTGAAAGTGAATACAGGAAAGAGTAAGGTTATGAGGATAACAAAAAGATTAGGTGATGAAAGATTGGATATCAGATTGGAGGGAGAGAGTATGGAGGGGGTGAATGTATTCAGATATTTGGGAGTGGACGTGTCAGCGGATGGGTCTATGAAAGATGAGGTGAATCATAGAATTGATGAGGGGAAAAGGGTGAGTGGTGCACTTAGGAGTCTGTGGAGACAAAGAACTTTGTCCTTGGAGGCAAAGAGAGGAATGTATGAGAGTATAGTTTTACCAACGCTCTTATATGGGTGTGAAGCATGGGTGATGAATGTTGCAGTGAGGAGAAGGCTGGAGGCAGTGGAGATGTCATGTCTGAGAGCAATGTGTGGTGTGAATAAAATGCAGAGAATTCGTAGTTTGGAAGTTAGGAGGAGGTGCGGGATTACCAAAACTGTTGTCCAGAGGGCTGAGGAAGGGTTGTTGAGGTGGTTCGGACATGTGGAGAGAATGGAGCGAAACAGAATAACTTCAAGAGTGTATCAGTCTGTAGTGGAAGGAAGGCGGGGTAGGGGTCGGCCTAGGAAAGGTTGGAGGGAGGGGGTAAGGGAGGTTTTGTGTGCGAGGGGCTTGGACTTCCAGCAGGCATGCGTGAGCGTGTTTGATAGGAGTGAATGGAGACAAATGGTTTTTAATACTTGACGTGCTGTTGGAGTGTGAGCAAAGTAACATTTATGAAGGGGTTCAGGGAAACCGGCAGGCCGGACTTGAGTCCTGGAGATGGGAAGTACAGTGCCTGCACTCTGAAGGAGGGGTGTTAATGTTGCAGTTTAAAAACTGAAGTGTAAAGCACCCTTCTGGCAAGACAGTGATGGAGTGAATGATGGTGAAAGTTTTTCTTTTTCGGGCCACCCTGCCTTGGTGGGAATCGGCCAGTGTGATAAAAAAAAAAAAACAATCGGGAAAAGATTTTCTATCATTTCATAAGAATTTTTATTTTTTTTTTTTTTTTTGAAATTTTGCGACACCAGAAGACACCTCAGGATTTGGGGTTGGGACAGTCAAGGGGTTAAAATCACTAAGAGTCTCTCGACTCATGATGCCATAGGAATACTATGTAATAATAATCTCTCTTGGGCACATTAAATGTCTTATTTTAAGTTAATATAGACATTTTCATTAATCCATCTATGATATTTTCTTTAAAATTATATAATAAACACGTTACATGGCATATAAATATTATTTATACATACACCCACAAAATAAAAATTGACATAAATATGATATTTGTTTACAAAGAGGCTTTGTAGGAATGTCGGAAGAATTACGTTTTCTCTAGTCAAACACTTGGGGATAACTGTAGATAAATATTCCTTTTGTATGCCTTCACTCTGTATATAGCAATTCATGACCCTTGTGAGTTTAGTACTTCTTTTTATTATGATTATAATAATAATAACTTGTAATAATATTTTTTTTTTATTATCACACTGGCCGATTCCCACCAAGGCAGGGTGGCCCGAAAAAGAAAAACTTTCACCATCATTCACTCCATCACTGTCTTGCCAGAAGGGTGCTTTACACTACAGTTTTTAAACTGCAACATTAACGCCCTTCCTTCATAATAATTTGTCAGAGCATCATTCCTTCTAAAAATTACATTGAGAATGGAAGTGTTGGTCTTTATTAATTCTACTGTACCACTGTGGAGACAATTTGTACACAATGTGAGGTGTTTGTAACAATTTGTACACCCTGCCTTGGTGGGAATCGGCCAGTGTGATGATAAAAAAAAAAACAGAGACATTGTCTGTTTGTTGACATAGTGGGTGGGGTGGCCAGGCTGGCTTCCCTACACTACCCTACCTACCAGACAACTTTCTACAAATAAATACTCTTCGCCTTTCACCCTACATTAAGACTACAAATATTTTAAGGTAAGTAATAAATGTACTGTATATGCATTTTATCACTGTATGGAACTTTAAACATTGTCATAGTATATTATGTGTGGGTGGGGGTGGCCAGGAAGGCTACCACACCTAACCTCTTACAGTAAATACTACTCACCTTTTGCCCTACATTAAGACTACGAATATTTTAAGGTAAATAATGAGTGTACTGTGTGTGGATTTTACTTTTCATTGTTTTTTAAAGCCTAGTTCTATTGCTCACTTAATATATGTTAGTGTAAACTTGTTATCTGGCATTTATATGTATTTATAAGTGGAAAAAATAGCGTTCTGCTTTCCGGCGATGTCTGCTTTCTGGTAGTAGTCTGGAACCTAACCTGCCATATAAGTGGGGCCCTACTGTATGGTATGGTATGGTATTGTATTTTATTCATTTTTGTGTATCTGTTAGAAATACCATACCATAATTTTATTTTTTATTTTTTTTATTTTTTATTATCACACCGGCCGATTCCCACCAAGGCAGGGTGGCCCGAAAAAGAAAAACTTTCACCATCATTCACTCCATCACTGTCTTGCCAGAAGGGTGCTTTACACTACAGTTTTTAAACTGCAACATTAACACCCCTCCTTCAGAGTGCAGGCACTGTACTTCCCATCTCCAGGACTCAAGTCCGGCCTGCCGGTTTCCCTGAATCCCTTCATAAATGTTACTTTGCTCACACTCCAACAGCACGTCAAGTATTAAAAACCATTTGTCTCCATTCACTCCTATCAAACACGCTCATGCATGCCTGCTGGAAGTCCAAGCCCCTCGCACACAAAACCTCCTTTACCCCCTCCCTCCAACCCTTCCTAGGCCGACCCCTACCCCGCCTTCCTTCCACTACAGACTGATACACTCTTGAAGTCATTCTGTTTCGCTCCATTCTCTCTACATGTCCGAACCACCTCAACAACCCTTCCTCAGCCCTCTGGACAACAGTTTTGGTAATCCCGCACCTCCTCCTAACTTCCAAACTATGAATTCTCTGCATTATATTCACACCACACATTGCCCTCAGACATGACATCTCCACTGCCTCCAGCCTTCTCCTCGCTGCAACATTCATCACCCACGCTTCACACCCATATAAGAGCGTTGGTAAAACTATACTCTCATACATTCCCCTCTTTGCCTCCAAGGACAAAGTTCTTTGTCTCCACAGACTCCTAAGTGCACCACTCACTCTTTTTCCCTCATCAATTCTATGATTCACCTCATCTTTCATAGACCCATCCGCTGACACATCCACTCCCAAATATCTGAATACGTTCACCTCCTCCATACTCTCTCCCTCCAATCTGATATTCAATCTTTCATCACCTAATCTTTTTGTTATCCTCATAACCTTACTCTTTCCTGTATTCACCTTTAATTTTCTTCTTTTGCACACCCTACCAAATTCATCCACCAATCTCTGCAACTTCTCTTCAGAATCTCCCAAGAGCACAGTGTCATCAGCAAAGAGCAGCTGTGACAACTCCCACTTTGTGTGTGATTCTTTATCTTTTAACTCCACGCCTCTTGCCAAGACCCTCGCATTTACTTCTCTTACAACCCCATCTATAAATATATTAAACAACCACGGTGACATCACACATCCTTGTCTAAGGCCTACTTTTACTGGAAAAAAAATTTCCCTCTTTCCTACATACTCTAACTTGAGCCTCACTATCCTCGTAAAAACTCTTCACTGCTTTCAGTAACCTACCTCCTACACCATACACTTGCAACATCTGCCACATTGCCCCCCTATCCACCCTGTCATACGCCTTTTCTAAATCCATAAATGCCACAAAGACCTCTTTAGCCTTATCTAAATACTGTTCACTTATATGTTTCACTGTAAACACCTGGTCCACACACCCCCTACCTTTCCTAAAGCCTCCTTGTTCATCTGCTATCCTATTCTCCGTCTTACTCTTAATTCTTTCAATTATAACTCTACCATACACTTTACCAGGTACACTCAACAGACTTATCCCCCTATAATTTTTGCACTCTCTTTTATCCCCTTTGCCTTTATACAAAGGAACTATGCATGAGGAAATTAAATCTTCATCAGAGTACAAAACAAATTCTGGCCACAAAATAGAGCGAAACACCAACGTCAAAGACCTGGGAGTGATCATGTCGGAGGATCTCACCTTCAAGGACCATAACATTGTATCAATCGCATCTGCTAGAAAAATGACAGGATGGATAATGAGAACCTTCAAAACTAGGGAGGCCAAGCCCATGATGACACTCTTCAGGTCACTTGTACTATCTAGGCTGGAATATTGCTGCACACTAACAGCACCTTTCAAGGCAGGTGAAATTGCCGACCTAGAAAATGTACAGAGAACTTTCACGGCGCGCATAACGGAGATAAAACACCTCAATTATTGGGAGCGCTTGAGGTTCCTAAACCTGTATTCCCTGGAACGCAGGAGGGAGAGATACATGATTATATACACCTGGAAAATCCTAGAGGGACTAGTACCGAACTTGCACACGAAAATCACCCACTACGAAAGCAAAAGACTTGGCAGACGATGCACCATCCCCCCAATGAAAAGCAGGGGTGTCACTAGCACGTTAAGAGACCATACAATAAGTGTCAGGGGCCCGAGACTGTTCAACTGCCTCCCAGCACACATAAGGGGGATTACCAACAGACCCCTGGCAGTCTTCAAGCTGGCACTGGACAAGCACCTAAAGTCAGTTCCGGATCAGCCGGGCTGTGGCTCGTATGTTGGTTTGCGTGCAGCCAGCAGCAACAGCCTGGTTGATCAGGCTCTGATCCACCAGGAGGCCTGGTCTCAGACCGGGCCGCGGGGGCGTTGACCCCCGGAACTCTCTCCAGGTAAACTCCAGGTATGCTCTCTGCCAATCCCTAGGTACCTTACCCTCTTCCATACATTTATTAAATAATTGCACCAACCACTCCAAAACTATATCCCCACCTGCTTTTAACATTTCTATCTTTATCCCATCAATCCCGGCTGCCTTACCCCCTTTCATTTTACCTACTGCCTCACGAACTTCCCCCACACTCACAACTGGCTCTTCCTCACTCCTACAAGATGTTATTCCTCCTTGTCCTATACACGAAATCACAGCTTCCCTATCTTCATCAACATTTAACAATTCCTCAAAATATTCCTTCCATCTTCCCAATACCTCTAACTCTCCATTTAATAACTCTCCTCTCCTATTTTTAACTGACAAATCCATTTGTTCTCTAGGCTTTCTTAACTTGTTAATCTCACTCCAAAACTTTTTCTTATTTTCAACAAAATTTGTTGATAACATCTCACCCACTCTCTCATTTGCTCTCTTTTTACATTGCTTCACCACTCTCTTAACTTCTCTCTTTTTCTCCATATACTCTTCCCTCCTTGCATCACTTCTACTTTGTAAAAACTTCTCATATGCTAACTTTTTCTCCCTTACTACTCTCTTTACATCATCATTCCACCAATCGCTCCTCTTCCCTCCTGCACCCACTTTCCTGTAACCACAAACTTCTGCTGAACACTCTAACACTACATTTTTAAACCTACCCCATACCTCTTCGACCCCATTGCCTATGCTCTCATTAGCCCATCTATCCTCCAATAGCTGTTTATATCTTACCCTAACTGCCTCCTCTTTTAGTTTATAAACCTTCACCTCTCTCTTCCCTGATGCTTCTATTCTCCTTGTATCCCATCTACCTTTTACTCTCAGTGTAGCTACAACTAGAAAGTGATCTGATATATCTGTGGCCCCTCTATAAACATGTACATCCTGAAGTCTACTCAACAGTCTTTTATCTACCAATACATAATCCAACAAACTACTGTCATTTCGCCCTACATCATATCGTGTATACTTATTTATCCTCTTTTTCTTAAAATATGTATTACCTATAACTAAACCCCTTTCTATACAAAGTTCAATCAAAGGGCTCCCATTATCATTTACACCTGGCACCCCAAACTTACCTACCACACCCTCTCTAAAAGTTTCTCCTACTTTAGCATTCAAGTCCCCTACCACAATTACTCTCTCACTTGGTTCAAAGGCTCCTATACATTCACTTAACATCTCCCAAAATCTCTCTCTCTCCTCTGCATTCCTCTCCTCTCCAGGTGCATACACGCTTATTATGACCCACTTCTCGCATCCAACCTTTACTTTAATCCACATAATTCTTGAATTTACACATTCATATTCTCTTTTCTCCTTCCATAACTGATCATTTAACATTACTGCTACCCCTTCCTTTGCTCTAACTCTCTCAGATACTCCAGATTTAATCCCATTTATTTCCCCCCACTGAAACTCTCCTACCCCCTTCAGCTTTGTTTCGCTTAGGGCCAGGACATCCAACTTCTTTTCATTCATAACATCAGCAATCATCTGTTTCTTGTCATCCGCACTACATCCACGCACATTTAAGCAACCCAGTTTTATAAAGTTTTTCTTCTTCTCTTTTTTAGTAATTGTATACAGGAGAAGGGGTTACTAGCCCATTGCTCCCGGCATTTTAGTCGCCTGATACGACACGCATGGCTTACGGAGGAAAGATTCTTTTCCACTTCCCCATGGACAATAGAAGAAATAAAAAAGAACAAGAGCTATTTAGAAAAAGGAGAAAAACCTAGATGTATGTATATATATATATGCATGTGCGTGTCTGTGAAGTGTGACCAAAGTGTAAGTAGGAGTAGCAAGATATCCCTGTTATCTTAGCGTGTTTATGAGACAGAAAAAGAAACCAGCAATCCTACCATCATGCAAAACAGTTACAGGTTTTTGTTTCACAGTCATCTGGCAGGACGGTAGTACTTCCCTGGGTGGTTGCTGTCTACCAACCTACTACATATATTTTATATCATATTTAAAAAATATCATCCATACCGTACTGCATTCCATACCATACTGTATCTGGCAGTGGTATGGTACAGTATTTTGTTTATTCTTCACGCTTGTCACAGACACTGTACTGTAATTTCGTACCATACTTCTTTAACATAAAATCAGTGGTACCATACCAAATTCTGTATCTTAATGTACTGTTGTGGCAGCCTTGCTCTATAGTTAAGGTGACAGTAGGGTTAATATGACTCCTCTACTTTTCCACTCTTTAAGTCAATGACCAATCTACCTTACACCATTGTTGTTACAGCTTAACACATGCTGGCCATCTCCTGTTAAGATAGGGTGACCCAAAAAAATGGAAATATGTAAACTCTTCATATAATGGACTATTAAGGTAGAGCAGATGACTAGTAATGGCATTTGTGGTGGCTAGAGAAGAGATTACTTTGCTATGATAGTAACAATAATGGACAGTCATGTAACAAACATGCTTTGTCTATTTTTCTGAATTAGTTGACCCAGTGAATTTTGTTTTGTATTTCTGAAGTTCGTTATTTGGAGGTCTGTTATATGGAAGGTTTACTGTACATTTATCATCATTTATTTAATAGCCATCTTGCCAAAAGTGTGAAGAAATCACAGTTCAAATAACCCACTGAACTGCAGCATTCACAGTAAGTAAGTAAGTAAGTTTATTCAGGTATACACAAATACAGTTACATATAATTATCATACATAGCAGCATATGTGTAGAGAACCTGGGATAACCCAAAAAAGTCAGACAGTGACTTATTTCCATTGGGGTCCTTTTACCTTATTATTATAATATAAAGGTTATAATATTTTTTATTATTCTACAATGAAGATAACATCTTATTATCATACTAAAAAGACTATCTACTTCACCAAGGTCATTAAGACTATCTACAATACGAGGGTACAATTGTTGAGTAAAAGGACACAAATGCAACTAATGTGACATTTTATTGTGGCAACGTTTCACTCTCCAGGAGCTTGATCAAGGTAACAGCTTGACAGTTGTTACCTTTATCAAGGTAACAGCTTGACAGTTGTTACCTTTATCAAGGTAACAGCTTGTTAAAGCTCCTGGAGAACAAAATGTTGCCACAATAAAATGTCACATTAGTTGCACTTGTGTCCTTTTACTCAACATATTGTTGGTAATTCTACCAACATTAATACAGCATTCACAGTTGTTCAGAGTGTGGGCACTGCCCCTCATGCCACTAGAACTCAAGTCTGGCTTAATGGTTTCTCTGAATCTTTTCATAAATGTTGCCTTGCTCACACTCCAACAGCATATCAAGCCATATAAACCACTTGTCTCCACTTAGTCCATTCTAATGTGCTCATACAAGCTTGCTAGATGCTCAAGTCCCTAGTACTCAAAGCCTCTTTTATAAACCTTCTTCCTCCACCTTTTCCTGGGATAACCTCTGCTCTTCCTTCCACTCTAGAGTTATGCACTCTCATGGTTGTTTTATTTTGCTTCTTTCTTTCTGAACTCTTTCACTCTCTAGACTCCTGAAATTAATATTGCTGTCAGTTTCCACTTTAAAAAAAAAAAAAACTTCTGAAATAATGTTTTTTTTTAAGGTAATGGTACCAAAAGTACAAAATTTGATGGAAAACTTACAGAATTATGCAGGCGAGAGTTAGTGGTCTTGATGCAGTTTAGGCTTCAGCAGTTTTGCCCACTTTGAATCCTATTTTAACCCCTTTAGTGTCCAGACCCCCAATCTGGAAAGTGTTCACAGTGTCCAAGAATTTAAAAAAAAAAATTTTTATGTTTTCTTATGAAATGGTAGAGAATCTTGTTCTGAAGGTAATAAAACAAAAAGTACGAAATTTGATGGGAAATTTATGAAGTTACACTTTTGCGAATTTTGCTGTGTCAGTGATATTTATGCGTTGTCGATTGTTTTCATTTTGAGTCCTATTTTAAACCAATTTCATTATTCCAGTTGACCAGATTCTTGGCTATTTTGTTAGTATGTCTTCCATTTTATCAACTGAGCACAAGGAACTGCCCAGTCATCTATTTCAACTACAAAATAAAGTGATCAGAAATTGGTAATTTGGCCAATTTCACACAAATTTCAAAATAGTGGACCCCCGACTTACGATATTAATCTGTTCCTGAGAGCACATCATAAGACGAAATTATCGTAAGTTGAATTAATTTTCCCCAAAAGAAATAATGGAAATCAAAGTATGAAAAAAAAAGGGTGAGTGGTGCACTTAGGAGTCTGTGGAGACAAAGAACTTTGTCCTTGGAGGCAAAGAGGGGAATGTATGAGAGTATAGTTTTACCAACGCTCTTATATGGGTGTGAAGCATGGGTGATGAATGTTGCAGCGAGGAGAAGGCTGGAGGCAGTGGAGATGTCATGTCTGAGAGCAATGTGTGGTGTGAATATAATGCAGAGAATTCGTAGTTTGGAAGTTAGGAGGAGGTGCGGGATTACCAAAACTGTTGTCCAGAGGGCTGAGGAAGGGTTGTTGAGGTGGTTCGGACATGTGGAGAGAATGGAGCGAAACAGAATAACTTCAAGAGTGTATCAGTCTGTAGTGGAAGGAAGGCGGGGTAGGGGTCAGCCTAGGAAAGGTTGGAGGGAGGGGGTAAAGGAGGTTTTGTGTGCGAGGGGCTTGGACTTCCAGCAGGCATGTGTGAGCGTGTTTGATAGGAGTGAATGGAGACAAATGGTTTTTAATACTTGACGTGCTGTTGGAGTGTGAGCAAAGTAACATTTATGAAGGGGTTCAGGGAAACCGGCAGGCCGGACTTGAGTCCTGGAGATGGGAAGTACAGTGCCTGCACTCTGAAGGAGGGGTGTTAATGTTGCAGTTTAAAAACTGTAGTGTAAAGCACCCTTCTGGCAAGACAGTGATGGAGTGAATGATGGTGAAAGTTTTTCTTTTTCGGGCCATCCTGCCTTGGTGGGAATCGGCCAGTGTGATAATAAAAAAAATAATAAATGAAATATGCATTTTCCTACACACAAAAAGAAGGATACATGCATAATATATATTGTATAATAAAGAATAAATGACACTTACCTTTATTGCAGATGTGGTGATGAGTGATGGGAGGGAGGGAAGGGAGATGATGGAGGTGTCATTATTTTTTGGAAGGGGAATACCCTTCCGTAAGGACTTTAGGTAGCAAGTCCTTTTCCAGGGGCTACTTCTCTTCTTCTTTTAATGCCACTGGGAACAACTTGAGAGTCACTGGACCTCTGTCGCACCAAAAATCTGTCCATAGAGCTCTGTACCTTGCGTTCCTTTAAGATTTTCCTAAAGTGATTCACAACATTGTCATTGTAAAAGTCACCAGCACAGCTTGCAATAGCTGTGTCAGGGTGATTTTCTTCCATAAAGGTTTGCAGTTCAACCCACTTTGCACACATTTCCCTAATATTTTAAGAAGGCAACTTCCTCAATTTCTCTCTCCCCTCCTCTGAAGCAATTTTTTCAGTTGTGGCCTCTTGCTGTTGCAGATGCTCTTGCAGCTCATCAGTGGTTAGTTCTTCATTGTTGTCCTCCACCAACTCTTCCACATCCTCCCCACTAACCTCCAACCCCAAAGACTTTCCCAATACCACAATAGATTCCACAACTGGCATAGGCTCCTGATGGTTAGCCCTAAACCCTTCAAAATCCCTCTCTTCTACACATTCTGGCCACAATTTCCTCCAAGCAGCATTCAAGGTCCTCTTAGGCACTCCCTCCCAAGCCTTACCTATAAGGTTTACACAATTGAGGAAACTAAAGTGATTTTTCCAAAACTCTCTTAGGGTCAATCGAGTGTCTGAAGTCACTTCAAAGCACTTTTGAAACATTGCTTTGGTATACAGTTTTTTGAAATTTGAAATGACCTGCTGGTCCATGAGCTGGAGGAGAGGAGTGTTATTAGGAGACAAGAATTTCACTTTAATGAAGCTCAGCTCCCCCGAAATTCACTCTGTCAAGTCTGAAGGATGACCAGGAGCATTGTCTAATACCAGGCGGCACTTAAGCTCCAATTTATTTTCCAGGAGGTAATTTTTCACAGTGGGGCCAAACACATGGTAAAACCAGTCATAGAAAAAGTCCCTAGTGACCCATGCCTTACTGTTTGCCCTCCACATCACACACAAATTAGCCTTGAAAACATTGTTTTTCCTGAACACTCTGGGAGTTTCAGAGTGATACATGAGTAGAGGCTTCACTCTGCAGTCACCACTAGCATTACAACACAACATTAAGGTCAGCCTGTCTTTCATAGGCTTGTGTCCTGGCAGTGCTTTTTCCTCCTGTGTAATGTAGGTCCTGTTTGGCATTTTCTTCCAAAAGAGGCCTGTTTTGTCACAATTAAACACTTGTTGGGGTTTCAATCCTTCAGCCTCTATGTACCCCTGGAATTCCTGCACATATTTTTCAGCTGCTTTTTGGTCTGAACTGGCAGCCTCACCGTGACTTATCACACTATGTATGACACTACGATTCTTAAATCTCTCAAACCAACCTTTGCTGTCCTTAAATTCACCCATATCACCACTAGTTGCAGGCATCTTTTTTAATTAAATCGTCATGCAACTGCTTTGCCTTTTCACATATGATCGCTTGAGAGATGCTATCTCCTGATATCTATTTTTCTTTTATCCACACCAATAGCAGTCTCTCAACATCTTCGAGTACTTGCGATCTGTGTTTCATAAAGATACATGCACCTTTTGCAACAACAGCTTCCTTGATTGCCTTTTTGTTGGCCTGGATAGTAGCGATGGTTGACTGGGGTTTGTTGTACAACCGGGCCAGCTCAGAGGCATGCACTCCACTTTCAAACTTATTAATTATCTCTGTCTTCATTTCAGTAGTAATTTTCACCCTTTTTACCACAGGGTTGGCACTAGAAGCTTTCTTTGGGCCCATGGTGGCTTATTTAGCAGTTACAAGCACTAAAAACACTGGAATAATACAAAATGTTCTGAATGTATGCTTGGAAGTGACTACACTGGCTTGTAAATATTGGCACACTAACTGAAGGCAGGCCAGCTGAGGTGCGCTTAGGCCAGCCAGATGCTGGATGCGTATGGGACGAACGATGTAAGTCGAGTTTTTCAACATAGGTCGGGGTCAAATTTTTACGCTGACAAGCATGGTACGTTGGTTTTATCATAGGTTGAGATCATCGTAAGTCGGGGGTTTACTACCAGTTCAAAATAGGGTTCAGAAGAAGCAGTGCAGGCATTCCTGGCACTAATGTAACATTTCCTCTGTTCATTAGTTATGTTCCCAGGCTTTACACATGAATTCCATTTTGAATTATTATTCACAAGAAATTTTTATTCACTCAAAAAAAATAGAAGATTTAGTGTTATGCAATATCGTCTAAATAATATCAGTTCATTCATGAACAAATATTAGACTCACCAGTTGGATGAGTGATGTGATTTGTTTACTCTTGAATATCAATGAAAAACATTTTCACTTCTTTAAGCTCAATTTCAAGCTATTTTCAGTCCTGTAACCAATAAAAATCATCTCTATTTCTGTGATACCTCTTCCATTCTATCAAATGAGACCAACAAACTGAGAATACAATCATAAAAACCATATGAAAATACACTGTAAATTCATTGTTTTAAACCAAAACCACTGTTGCATTTTTCTCTGATTATGCACTATGGGCTGCAGGATTTTTTTTTATATAGTGCAGACTTACAGCATAGACTCATTCTTTCATATCTAGGCCCAAAATTACTGCTCACAGCTTATATGAGTGAGCTGACTTCATAGCATAGTACTATGTCATGGACAGCGACCTCAAACTCAAACTTTGCATAGACAGCAAAGGGATTAAATACAGGAGCGCCCCCGCTTATACAGAAGGTTTGGTTCTGGGCTACCATTATAAAGCAAAAATCAGTGTAAAGTGAAACATAGCCTTTTTTCACTTTCAAGTGCATATAAAAGCCTGATAACAATGTTTACACTATTATATATTAAGTGAGCAGTAGAGCTAGGCCTAAAAAATGCACATACAGTATACACATATTGTAAGTGAAGCAGTGAAGAGTTTTTACGAGGATAGTGAGGCTCAAGTTAGAGTACATAGGAAAGAGGGAAATTATTTCCCAGTAAAAGTAGGCCTTAGACAAGGATGTGTGATGTCACCGTGGTTGTTTAATATATTTATAGATGGGGTTGTAAGAGAAGTGAATGTGAGGGTCTTGACAAGAGGCGTGGAGTTAAAAGATAAAGAATCACACATAAAGTGGGAGTTGTCACAGTTGCTCTTTGCTGATGACACTGTGCTCTTGGGAGATTCTGAAGAGAAGTTGCAGAGATTGGTGGATGAATTTGGTAGGGTGTGCAAAAGAAGAAAATTAAAAGTGAATACAGGAAAGAGTAAGGTTATGAGGATAACAAAAATATTAGGTGATGAAAGATTGGATATCAGATTGGAGGGAGAGAGTATGGAGGAGGTGAATGTATTCAGATATTTGGGAGTGGATGTGTCAGCGGATGGGTCTATGAAAGATGAGGTGAATCATAGAATTGATGAGGGGAAAAGGGTGAGTGGTGCACTTAGGAGTCTGTGGAGACAAAGAACTTTGTCCTTGGAGGCAAAGAGGGGAATGTATGAGAGTATAGTTTTACCAACACTCTTATATGGGTGTGAAGCATGGGTGATGAATGTTGCAGCAAGGAGAAGGCTGGAGGCAGTGGAGATGTCATGTCTGAGGGCAATGTGTGGTGTGAATATAATGCAGAGAATTCGTAGTTTGGAAGTTAGGAGGAGGTGCGGGATTACCAAAACTGTTGTCCAGAGGGCTGAGGAAGGGTTGTTGAGGTGGTTCGGACATGTAGAGAGAATGGAGCGAAACAGAATGACTTCAAGAGTGTATCAGTCTGTAGTGGAAGGAAGGCGGGGTAGGGGTCGGCCTAGGAAAGGTTGGAGGGACGGGGTAAAGGAGGTTTTGTGTGCGAGGGGCTTGGACTTTCAGCAGGCGTGCGTGAGCGTGTTTGATAGGAGTGAATGGAGACGAATGGTTTTTAATACTTGACGTGCTGTTGGAGTGTGAGCAAAGTAACATTTATGAAGGGGTTCAGGGAAACCGGCAGGCCGGACTTGAGTCCTGGAGATGGGAAGTACAGTGCCTGCACTCTGAAGGAGGGGTGTTAATGTTGCAGTTTAAAAACTGTAGTGTAAAGCACCCTTCTGGCAAGACAGTGATGGAGTGAATGATGGTGAAAGTTTTTCTTTTTCAGGCCACCCTGCCTTGGTGGGAATCGGCCAGTGTGATAATAAAAAAAAAAAATATTTTCGTCCTTAGCTTATAGTGAGTGGTGATTATATTTATTGTAGGAAGTCTGAATTTTATTTATTTTATGTCTTTGCAAACAGTACATTGAGATTTTGCATTTACAATAGTGGGTTGCAATGCAAAGAGAGCCTCTATTATGCCTATAAATGAGGAATAATTATAATAGAAAACTGCTGTACTATTAGCAAAGCAGTGTAAAGCGAAGTGCGGTAAAGTAGGGCCACCCTCTACAAAATAACAATTATGTATCTTCCTTATGTTTTGATTTTAAAGCCAAAAATGTAAATATGTATTTAAAATTATTCGGTACATGTCATGGCACTTAAAGTCGCAGTTTCCAAGATCCTCTCTACAACGTTAAGTGAGGACTTACTGTATATGGGTGGGAATGGTTGGATTTGAGATGGACTTGCCTAATATGCACCAGTAGACCTGTAGCAGTTCCTCCAATCTTATGTTCTTATTGTGATTATGTCTGGAATATGACAGTAATTAGTCATGACAACAGTAAATTAATATTGATAGGATAAAATTGTTACATTGGCTGAAATTTGACAATGATGACAGTGAATTGACAGTGATGCTTGTAACTTTTATGTTACAAGTTTTTAATGACCACAAGGTTCTAAAGCTTTGTAATTTATGAAACTCTTAACTTTATTTTTTTGTTATTAACACATCGGCTGTTTCCCACCGAGGTAGGGTGGCCCGAAAATGAAAAACTTTCACCATCATTCACTATCACTGTCTTGCCACAGGTGCGCTTACACTACAATTATAAAACTGTAACATTAACACACCTTCTTCAGCATGCAGGCACTGTACTTCCCATCTCCAAGACTCAAGTCCAGCCTGCCGGTTTCCCTGAATCCCTTCATAAATATTACCCTGCTCACACTCCAACAGCATGTCAAGTCCTAAAAACCATTTGTCTTTATTCGCTCCTATCTAACATGGTAACAACTGCTTGATGGAAGTCCAAGCCCCTCACACACTAAACCTCCTTTACCCCCTCCCTCCAACCTTTCCTAGGCCGACTTCTACCCTGCCTTCCCTCCACTACAGATTTACACACTCTCGAAGTCATTCTATTTTGTTCCAGCCTCTCTACATGTCCGAACCACCTCAACAACCCCTCCTCAGCCCTCTGGATAATAGTTTTGGTAATCCCGCACCTCATCCTAATTTCCAAACTACGAATTCTCTGCATTATATTCACACCACACATTGCCCTCAGACATGACATCTCCACTGCCTCCATCCTTCTCTATGTTGCAACATTCACCACCCATGCTTCACATCTATACAAGAGCATTGGTATAACTATACTCTCATACATTCCCTCTTTGCTTCTATGAACAAAGTTCTTTGTCTCCACAGACTCCTCAGTGCACCACTCATCTTTTAGCCCCTCGTCAATTCTGTGATTCACCTCATCTTTCATAGACCCATCTGCTGACACGTCCACTCCTAAATAGCTGAATACCTTCACTTCCTCCATACTCTCTCCCTCCAATCTGATATCCAATCTTTCGCTATCTAATTTTTTGTTATTCTTATCACCTTTCTCTTTCCTATATTCACTTTTAGTTTTCTTCTTTTATATACCCTACCAAACTCATCCACCAACCTCTGCAACTTCTCTTCAAAATCTCTCAAAAGCACAGTGTCACCAGCAAAAAGCAAGTGTGACAACTCCCACTTTGTGTTAGATTCTTTATCTTTTAACCCCACACCTCTTGCCAACACCTGATCATTCACTTCTCTTACAACCCCATCTTTTTTTTTTTTTTCAACAAGTCAGCCGTCTCCCACCGAGGCAGGGTGACCCAAAAAAGAAAGAAAATCCCCAAAAAGAAAATACTTTCATCATCATTCAACACTTTCACCACACTCACACATTATCACTGTTTTTGCAGAGGTGCTCAGAATATAACAGTTTAGAAGCATATACATATAAAGATACATAACATATCCCTCCAAACTGCCAATATCCCAAACCCCTCCTTTAAAGTGCAGGCATTGTACTTCCCATTTCCAGGACTCAAGTCCGACTATATGAAAATAACCGGTTTCCCTGAATCCCTTCACTAAATATCACCCTGCTCACACTCCAACAGATTGTCAGGTCCCAAGTACCATTCGTCTCCATTCACTCCTATCTAACACACTCACGCACGCTTGGTGGAAGTCCAAGCCCCTTGCCCACAAAACCTCCTTTACCCCCTCTCTCCAACCCTTTCGAGGACGACCCCTACCCCATCTTCCTTCCCCTATAGATTTATATGCTTTCCATATCATTCTACTTTGATTCATTCTCTCTAAATGACCAAACCATCTCAACAACCCTTCTTCTGCCCTCTGACTAATACTTTTATTTATTAACTCCACACCTTTTCCTAATTTCCACACTCCGAATTTTCTGCATAATATTTACACCACACATTGCCCTTAAACAGGACATCTCCACTGCCTCCAACCATCTCCTCGCTGCTGCATTTACTACCCAAGCTTCACACCCATATAAGAGTGTTGGTACTACTATACTTTCATAAATTCCCTTCTTTGCCTCCATAGATAACGTTTTTTGACTCCACATATACCTCAACGCACCACTCACCTTTTTTTCCTCATCAGTTCTATGATTAACCTCATCCTTCATAAATCCATCCGCCGACACGTCAACTCCCAAGTATCTGAAAACATTCACTTCTTCCATACTCCTCCTCCCGAATTTGATATCCAATTTTTCTTTATCTAAATCATTTGATACCCTCATCACCTTACTCTTTTCTATGTTCACTTTCAACTTTCTACCTTTACACACATTCCCAAACTCATCCACTAACCTTTGCAATTTTTCTTTAGAATCTCCCATAAGCACAGTATCATCAGCAAAAAGTAACTGTGTCAATTCCCATTTTGAATTTGATTCCCCAAAATTTAATCCCACCCCTCTCCCGAACACCCTAGCATTTACTTCCTTTACAACCCCATCTATAAATATATTAAACAACCATGGTGACATTACACATCCCTGTCTAAGACCTACTTTTACCGGGAAGTAGTCTCCCTCTCTTCTACACACCCCAACCTGAGCCTCACTATCCTCATAAAAACTCTTTACAGCATTTAATAACTTACCACCTATTCCATATACTTGCAACACCTGCCACATTGCTCCTCTATCCACTCTATCATATGCCTTTTTTAAATCCATAAATGCAATAAAAACTTCCCTACCTTTATCTAAATACTGTTCACATATATGCTTCAATTTAAACACTTGATCTACACATCCCCTACCCACTCTGAAACCTCCTTGCTCATCCACAATCCTACATTCTGTCTTACCTCTAATTCTTTCAATTATAACCCTACCGTACACTTTTCCTGGTATACTCAATAAACTTATTCCTCTATAATTTTTACAGTCTCTTTTGTCCCCTTTCCCTTTATATAAAGGGACTGTACATGCTCTCTGGCAATCCCTCTTTCATACATTTATTAAACAAAAGTACCAACCACTCCAACACTATATCCCTCCCTGCTTTTAACATTTCTGTCATGATCCCATCAGTTCCAGCTGCTTTACCCTCTTTCATTCTACGTAATGCCTTGCGTACCTCCCCCACACTTACATTCTGCTCTTCTTCACTCCTAAAAGATGGTATATCTCCCTGACCAGTGCATGAAATTACTGCCTCTCTTTCTTCCTTAACATTTTAAAGTTCCTCAAAATATTCTCACCATCTACCTAATACCTCCATCTCCCCATCTACTAACTCCCCTACTCTGTTTTTAACTGACAAATTCATACTTTCCCTAGGCTTTCTTAACTTGTTTAACTCACTCCAAAATTTTTTTCTTATTTTCATTAAAATTTCTTGACAGTACCTCTCCCACTCTATCATCTGCTCTCCTTTTGCACTCTCTCACCACTCTCTTTACCTTTCTTTTACTCTCCATATGCTCTGCTCTTCTTATAACACTTCTGCTTTGTAAAAACCTCTCATAAGCTACCTTTTTCTCTTTTATCACACCCTTTACTTCATCATTCCACCAATCACTCCTCTTTCCTCCTGCCCCCACCCTCCTATAACCACAAACTTCTGCCCCACATTCTAATACTGCATTTTTAAAACTATTCCAACCCTCTTCAACCCCCCCACTACTCATCTTTGCACTAGCCCACCTTTCTGCCAATAGTCGCTTATATCTCGCCCGAACTTCCTCCTCCCTTAGTTTATACACTTTCACCTCCCTCTTACTTGTTGTTGCTATTTTCCTCTTTTCCCATCTACCTCTTACTCTAACTGTAGCTACAACTAAATAATGATCCGATATGTCAGTTGCCCCTCTATAAACATGTACATCCTGGAGCATACCCATCAACCTTTTATCCACCAATACATAATCTAATAAACTATTTTCATTACGTGCTACATCATACCCCATCTATAAATACTATATTGAACAATGATGGTGACATCACATCTTTGTCTAAGGTTTACTTTTACTGAGAAATAATCTCCCTCTCTCCTGCATACTCTATCCTGAGCCTCACTATCCTCATAAAAACTTTTCACTGCTTTCAATAGCCTACCTCTTATTCCATACATTTGCAACATCTGCCACATTGTGTCCCCTATCCACCCTGTCATACACCTTTTCCAAATCCATAAATGCCACTAAAACCTCTTTCTTTACCCTTATCCAAATATTGTTCACCTTTGTGTTTCACTGTAAACACTTGGTCTACATACCCCCTTCCCTTCCTAGAGGCTCCTTGCTCATCTGCTATCCTACTCTCCATCTTTCTCTTAATTCTTTCAATAAAAACTCTCCCATACACTTTACCTGGTATACTCAACAGACTTATTCGCCTATAATTTTTGCACCCTCTTTTGTTCCCTTTGCCTTTATACAAAGGAACTGTGCATGCTCTCTGCCAATCCCTAGGTACTCTTAACTGTTTTTATAAAAAAAAAAAAATGCATGTTTTTAGTTATCAGTATTTTAATGGTAGTGCAGTTGAGAGCAGCTGTAAGAAAAACAGACTGATATTAAATAATGCACTTTTTTGTGGTTACTCAATGTTAGAAGGTATATACATTTCTTGAAGGTCTATTTCTTTACAGTGATTTGGAGTTGAAGGTTGAAGAGCTGCGCAACAATGTAATAAATAGACGGCTACGTGTTAATATGTCAGATGTAGAAAATATGGCACTAATATTATCTAGATCAAGGTAAGATATTGTCTCATCTATTTCTTTCTGTTTGGAAGGACGTGTATTCTTTTTTCATTTAGAGTAATTTACTCTTTCTACCAAAGTGTATTTATGTTGTGTGAGTGGGTGGCAGACAGCTTTGTAGATGCTCACTAGGTTATCCATGTAATTTATTGAAATTTATGTACAGTCAAGCTATATTAGTCTGACATGCAAACATTTGAATCTCAAAGATAACGAGTGTGACTGTGGTCCCAGAAATTTAGGTGTTAAAAACCAGAGCAAGTGCCATGTTGAGACAGAGCATCAATGCCAATATTGTCAGAGCTTACATAAACATATTTTCATATAAATTTCATATATGTAGATACTACACATTAAAGAACTACAAGGCATAATACTGTGACTGGAACACTACACAAATGACCTGCACATAGGAGAGAGAAGTGTATGACAATACAGTGGACCCCCGGTTAACGATTTTAATCCGTGCAAGAGGGCTCATCGTTATGCGAAATAATCGTTATGCGAATGAATTTTCCCCATAAGAAATAATGGAAATCAAATTAATCCGTGCAAGACGCCCAAAAGTATGAAAAAAATTTTTTTTTACCACATGAAATGTTAATTTTAATACACACAAACTGAAAAAGGCATGCACAATTAAATGACACTTACTTTTATTGAAGATCTGGTGATGATTGATGGGATGGGAGGAGGGGAGAGCATTATCTTCTTACTGTTTAGAAGGGGAATCCCCTTCCATTACGACTTGAGGTAGCAAGTCCTTTTCCGGGGTTACTTCCCTTCTTCTTTTAATGCCACTAGGACCAGCTTGAGAGTCACTGGACCTCTGTCGCACAACAAATCTGTCCATAGAGCTCTGTACCTCCCGTTCCTTTACGATTTGTCTAAAATGGGCCACAACATTGTCATTGAAATAGTCACCAGCACGGCTTGCAACAGCTGTGTCAGGGTGATTTTCATCTATAAAGGTTTGCAGTTCAACCCACTGTGCACACATTTCCTTAATCTTTGAAGTAGGCACAATGGATTCCACAACTGGCATAGGCTTCTCAGGGTTAGCCCCAAACCCTTCAAAATCTTTCTTAATTTCCATACTAATTCTCACCCTTTTTACCACAGGGTTGGCACTAGAAGCTTTCTTGGGGCCCATGGTCACTTATTTTCCAGAAACAGCACCGAAAATACTGTAATAATACGAAATATTCCGAGTGTATGCTTGGATGTTACCGCGGAGGCTGGCTGGTAAACAATGGGACGGAGCGGCACATGTGAGGCTGGCTGAGGGCACATTGGACGCGTCTCGGACGAAAATCGGTATGCGGGTTTTTAATCGGTATGCGGGGCAAAAATTTTGCGATAAAAGTAATCGTTATGCGGAAAAATCGCTATGCGATGCCATCGTTATGCGGGGGTCCACTGTATTTTGGTCCAACCTGGACCATTTACAAGTCACAGTGTGCCATGTAAATGATCCAAGTTAGACTGAAACATTATCATAGACTTCTCTCTCCAATGTGTGGGTTATTTGTGTGTTAACCACAGTCATAGGTAGGGTTAATTGTTAGCAAAATATGCCAAGAATCGCACAAAATCAAGGGATTACCAGCAACAACTGCACTGTAAACGATATGAGTGAGTGCATAATATGCCATCTGTGGCTGCCCAGTAAATTAGTCTGTCAAAAAAGTAGTCTCATAATTTTGTCTGGGCTAAAAAAGTTGCTGGACCATTCATTACCAGTAAATCGGTGTTGTACCTATGCATATATTTTAGAAATTTTGTAAGTGGTGTAATATTATGTGTCATATTTATTGTCCAAAGCTAAAAATGTTACATTATATTTCCACAGCAAAACAGTAACTGACCTGAAGGCAAAATTTCCTATACTTCAAGATGGTTTAAAAGGTCTTATATCAGCTGAAATGGAAAGAGCTATTTGTAATGAAAAGTAAGTACTTTACTGCTGTAAGCATTGTGTATTTTATTTTCTCTGAATTTTGCTTTATTTTTTTGCATTCATTCATTCATTTCAGTAGTATGTTGTAATGCTAATATTTATATGGTGCGACTGAAGTATTAGCAAGGAGTTAAGGGATGTAATGGAGTACTTATCCTTTATTCTAACTCATTAAGATTATCCTTAATTTAGCAATTTTTTATCATGCATTTCCCTGAACAAACATGAACTTTAACATCTATGAAATCAACCACCCCATAAAAAAGGATTTAATATTGTGGAAAGCATTTTTGTAGCAATTGAGGGATAATACACTTATTCAATTTCCAGATAACTTCTTTAGTTACTTTTGTGAAACTTAATTAAATGGAAGGTGGCATCAAGAGCCTGGTTAACCAGGCAGCAAGAAGCTGGTTAACCTGGCAGCCAGAGGCTGGTTAACCTGGCAGCAAGAGACTGGCTAACCTGGCAGCAAGAGCCTGGTTAACCTGGCAGCCAGAGGCTGGTTAACATGGCAGCAAGAACCTGGTTAACCAAGCAGCTAACAATAAAGCTTTGCCTTAAACCAGGTTTCCAGAGTAGAACTTTCAAAACTACTCACAGGTATATTATAGTGAGGTAGTGAAATAGTTAACATTATTGTTGTTTCTTTTCTTCTTAGGTTCCTGAAAGAAGAACCTGATAAATTAGAGAGTGCATTGCGGCGTTGTAAGAAGCTCACTGGCACTTTAGTAACTCTTAAGAGGTAAGTCAGGGAACAATTTACAAATATAGTAAGTAATAGATCAAAAGACAGATTAGGTAGATCATATAGAAAAAAAAATATAGAATTAACATAAAGAGGAGAGAATAGTAATTCAGATATGTTTTTAATATAAATGAATAAGATGCACTTGACTCCAAAGATCTCTGATCAGATATTAACCCTTAAACTGTCCAAACATAGATTTACGTTTTTTCAACATTTGAAAGTATGTAAAAAAACGTAAATCTTTTTTTTTTTTTACATTTGAAAATGTGTAAAAAAAAAATTGATCTACTTTTTTTTTTTTTATTTGAAAATATGTAAAATAACGTAGATCTACTTTTGGAGCACTACGCATGTGAACGTAAATCTGTTTGGACAGTTTAAGGGTTAAAGAAGACCTGGAAGACACATTTGGGCACCCACAAACTGAAAAAAACTGGGGATATTGTCCTAACTAAACCAAATGAAACACAACTACAGTCTCTTGATATAGTTAACAAGATATATGATTTTTTCTCAACCATAGGATCAGCCAGGCTGTTACCACAGCCTGGCTGATCAGGTGACTTCAGGTGCCTGTCCAGTGCCTTCTTGAAGACAGCCATGGGTTTATTGGTAACCTCCTTTATGTATGCTGGGAGGCAGTTGAACAGTCTTGGGCCCCTGACACTTATTGTGTTCTCATAGTTTACTCATGGCACCCCTGCTTTTCACTGGGGAAATGTTGCATCTCCTGCCATGTCTTTTGCTTTCGTAGGGAGTGATTTTCGTGTGCAAGTTTGGTACTAATTCCTCTAGGATTTTCCGAGTGTATATTATGTACCATGTATCTTTCTCGCTTGTGTTCCAGGGAATACAAATCAAGGGACTTCAATTGTTCCCAGTAATTTAGGTGCTTTATTGTCTTTGTGTGTGCCATGAAAGTTCTCAGTACACTCTCCAGGTCAGCAATTTCACCTGCCTTGAAGGGGGCAGTTAGTGTACAGCCGTATTCCAGCCTAGAGAGAATGAGCGATTTGAAGAGAATCATCATGGGCTTGATGTTCCTAGTTTTGAAGGTTCTCATTATCCATCCTAGTATTTTTCTAGCAGATGAGGTAGATATATATGGTTGTGGTCTTTGAAAGTGAGATCCTCTGACATTATCATGCCTGTGTCCTTCACATTACTTTTTTGCTCTATTGTGTGGTTAGAATTTGTTGTATACTCTGATACAGTTTTAATTTCCTGAAGTTTTCCATATCTGAGTAGTTGAAAATTCTCTTCATTGAACTTCACATTGTTTTCAGTGGCCTATTTGAAAATTTGATTGATGTCTGCTTGGTGTCTTCCAGTGTCTTCAGCGGAGGACACTGTCATGGCAGTTCCAGTGTCATCTGCAAAGGAAGACACAGAGCTCTGGCTTACATCTCTACCTTTGTCAGCAATGAGGATGAGGGATAGGATGGGAGCAAGTACTGTGCCTTGTAGAACAGAACTTTTCACTGTAGCTGCCTTAGACTTTACTCTATTTACTATTACTCTTTGTAGTCTATTTGTTAGGAAGTTATAGATCCATCTACCAACTTTTCCTGTTATTCCTTTATCACACATTTTGTGTGCTATTACACAGTGGTTGCACTTGTTGATGGCTTTTACAAAGTCTCTGTATACTACGTCTGCATTTTGTTTATGTTCTATAGCATCCAAGACCTTGTCATAGTGGTCCAGTAGCTGGGACAGGCAGGAGTGACCTGCTCTAAACCCATGTTGCCCTGGATTGTGTAACTGATGGGTATCTAGGTGGTTGGCAGTCTTGCTTCGTAGAACCCTTTCAAAGATTTTTATGATATGGGATGTTAGTGCTGTCGGTTGGTAATTCTTCGCAATTGCTTTATTGCCACCTTTGTAAAATGGGGCTATGTCTATTGTTTTTATTGAGTGTGGGATGACCCCTGTGTCCATGTTCTCTCTTCATAGAATGCTGAAGGTGCATGACAGGGGTTTCTTGCAGTTTTTCATGAACATGGAGTTCCATGAGTCCAGGCCTGGGGCAGAGTGCTTGGGCATGTCATTTATTACCTTTCTGAAGTCTTGTGGTATTAGGATAATATCAGAGATTTTTGAGATGACCAGATTTTGGGTCTCAGTCATAAAGAATTCATATAGATTGTTGACCCCTAGTCTGGTTAATGGTCACAGTTTTTTTCTCATTGTGCACTGCATGCTGCAGGATTTTTATTATATGGTGCACACTTACCGCATAGACCCATTCTCTCATATCTAGGCCCAAGTTTACTGCTCATGGCTTAGCTGCATGAGATGAGCTCATGGTGTAGTACTATGTGACTGACTCTGGCTTCTAACCTGTTATGTAATGGGACCAACAGCAAATGGGTTAATAATGTGAGGTAAAATATTTGCATTAAATTCTGAAATTTGTTAAAAAAAATGGATAATTTTGCATCATGACATGACATTAAGTATATCCATATTAACAATTACTTCTTTACTTGTAGTAATTGTGTCTTATCACTTAAGTCAAATGTAAGATTAAGAATATGAAGCAAGATATGAATATTAATAACCCTTTAACTGTCCAAGTGTAGATCTATGTTTTCACTGCTAGCTCTCCAAATATTTTGAAAAAAAAAAAATGAAAACAAAAGGACAATTTTCTGTATGTAAAAAGACCAAAAAAAATTTAGGGCCAGCATTTATCGAGATATAAGGCAGCAAAGTTGGCACTGGATGCTCATGTGATGGCAACATGGGGGTCTTGCTGCTTGCAGAAGTATTGCTGATATACTTTTTTCTCTTTTTCAGTTTACATCATTTTCATGTTCTGATAATTACAATTTATAATAGTTCTTGTGATTTTATAGCCAGTCTTTGATCTGACACTAATAGAGTAGTACCTCGGTACTCGAACTTAATTTGTTCCAGAAGGCTGTTTGAGTGCCAATCTGTTTAAGTACCAAACAAATTTTTTCCAACCAATTTTCTTTTTGGTTGGCTATTATCACTAATCTTCTTAGGTCCCATAGTGACTTATTTATGCAAATAATATAAAAAAAAAATGCGAAGAAACACAAAATAGTTAACAGCGAAGTTCTGGCAGGTTGTGTTTGTTTGATTAAGTGCCGAGCAAACGGTGGCCTACCGAGTAATTTTTTACTGAACAAAGTGTTTGAATACCACATTGTTTGAGCAGGGAGCTGTTTGAGTACTGAGGTACTACTGTATTAGGTACAGAAATAGTACTCAGTCAGAAACTCAGTGACAGGTGGTCATGGTCACAACTTGGTCTACAACTACAGTATATTCAAATTATTTATGTTTTTAGAAATGCTGGAATGTATGAAACTTGTTGAAGCAGTGTCACAGAGTGGCATTCTACACTGATGATGGTGCAGTCACCCAGTGGCATTCTACACTGATGATGGTGCAGTCACCCAGTGGCATTCTACACTGATGATGGTGCAGTCACCCAGTGGCATTCTACACTGATGATGGTGCAGTCACCCAGTGGCATTCTACACTGATGATGGTGCAGTCACCCAGTGGCATTCTACACTGATGATGGTGCAGTCACCCAGTGGCATTCTACACTGATGATGGTGCAGTCACCCAGTATTGCTGATGGTGAAACATGCCAGTGAACCTTGCCATGTAAAATAAAAGGACACAAGTGCAACTAATGTGACATTTTATTGTGGCAACGTTTCGCTCTCCAGGAACTTTGTCAAGCCGTTACAAACAGTACATGGACACAGAGGGTATATATAGGCTCAGAGTGAGGTGCAATACTAGTGGTGGTAGTAGTAGTAATAGTAGTGATATAAGTTGTAATAGTAGTAGTAGAAATACAATATGTTAGAACAATTAACTTGCACATGAGTAAAGGATATAAAAGCTATTACTTTTATATCCTTTACTCATGTGCAAGTTAATTGTTCTGACATATTGTATTACTACTACTACAACTTATATCACTACTACTACTACTACCACTAGTATTGCACCTCACTCTGAGCCTATATATACCCTCTGTGTCCATGTACTGTTTGTAACAGCTTGACAAAGTTCCTGGAGAGCGAAACGTTGCCACAATAAAATGTCACATTAGTTGCACTGTGTCCTTTTACTTTACATATAATTGGTAATTCTACCAACTTTATTACAACCTTGGCATGTTTTTTTTATTTGATCTTACTGTTCCACACACACATAAACATGTCTGTCTTTGCTTATCTCTGTCTCTCTCTCTGTCTGCCTGACTGTGTGTCTGTCTCTCTGCATCTGTCTGTGTCTCATATTCTCTGAGACACAGGCTCTCACTTCGTAAGGTGAGAGCCTGGGTTTGATTCCCAGCCAAAGTAGAGATGCTGGGAGTGTTTCTTTACACCTGTTATCTATGTTACCCATCAGTAAAATGGGTACCTGGGTGTTAGTAAACTTGTGTGGGTCGCATCCTGGGACATTGACCTAATTTGCCCGAAATGCTCAGCATAACAAGGGGCTTTCTATATAGTAGTATGTCATTGATGTCAGCTAGGCCTGTATACCATGTACATGTACTTGTAGTAAATAAAGATTACCAAAACTGTTGTCCAGAGGGCTGAGGAAGAGATGTTGAGGTGGTTCAGACATGTAGAGAGAATGGAGCGAAACAGGGTGACTTCAAGAGTGTATCAGTCTGTAGTGGAAGGAAGGCGGGGTAGGGGTCGGCCTAGGAAAGGTTGGAGGGAGGGGGTAAAGGAGGTTTTGTGTGCGAGGGGCTTGGACTTCCAGCAGGCATGCGTGAGTGTGTTTGATAGGAGTGAATGGAGACAAATGGTTTTTAATACTTGACGTGCTGTTGGAGTGTGAGCAAAGTAACATTTATGAAGGGGTTCAGGGAAACCGGCAGGCCGGACTTGAGTCCTGGAGATGGGAAGTACAGTGCCTGCACTTTGAAGGAGGGGTGTTAATGTTGCAGTTTAAAAACTGTAGTGTAAAGCACCCTTCTGGCAAGACAGTGATGGAGTGAATGATGGTGAAAGTTTTTCTTTTTTGGGCCACCCTGTCTTGGTGGGAATCGGCCAGTGTGATAATAAAAATTATTATTATTATTATTATTATTATTATTATTATTATTATTATTATTATTATTATTATTATTATTATTATTGTTATTATTATTATAATACACATTGCAGAATTGTCATGTCTCAACAAGTGGAAATGTGTATTACTTGCCACAGTCATGAATATACCTCATATCTACAAGTGCAGTATAACACTTTGGCACTTTTTTGGGGTTATCCTAGGTAATTTACACTATGCATGATAACTGTACTTATTACCTGGAGTTTACCTGGAGGGAGTTCCGGGGGTCAATGCCCCCGCGGCCCGGTCTGTGACCAGGCCTCCTGGTGGATCAGAGCCTGATCAACCAGGCTGTTGCTGTGATGAATGGTTTGAAAAACCGACAAGTTGAAGATTGAGACACTTATGCAACATATGGGAATCTTTATTCAGGAAACGTTTCGCCACACAGTGGCTTCATCAGTCCGATACAAAGTAGAAAGGCGTAAGGAGAGGAGGAGTTTGAGGTAATCAGTCCCTCAGCCTGGAGTCGATGTGTTCAGTCCATCAATCTTGTAGAATGTACAGCATAGGGCCGTAGACGTGGCTTATATACTGTAGAGGTGAGGCAAAGCAGGAGGAGGTGAGGTCATAGTGGTACCATCCACTAGTCGAAGTAGGTCTTCGTCCAAAGGTCGGACAAGTGTTGAAGAATTCTTTGTAACAAGATCCCATGATGCTGCAGTGTCTGACAGTTGTGATGAATGGTTTGAAAAACCGACAAGTTGAAGATTGAGACACTTATGCAACATATGGGAATCTTTATTCAGGAAACGTTTCGCCACACAGTGGCTTCATCAGTCCGATACAAAGTAGAAAGGCATAAGGAGAGGAGGAGTTTGAGGTAATCAGTCCCTCAGCCTGGAGTCGATGTGTTCAGTCCATCAATCTTGTAGAATGTACAGCATAGGTCCGTAGACATGGCTTATATACTGTAGAGGTGAGGCAAAGCAGGAGGAGGTGAGGTCATAGTGGTACCATCCACTAATTGAAGTAGGTCTTCGTCCAAAGGTCGGACAAGTGTTGAAGAATTCTTTGTAACAAGATCCCATGATGCTGCAGTGTCTGACAGTTGTGATGAATGGTTTGAAAAACCAACAAGTTGAAGATTGAGACACTTATGCAACATATGGGAATCTTTATTCAGGAAACGATTACCTCAAACTCCTCCTCTCCTTACGCCTTTCTACTTTGTATCGGACTGATGAAGCCACTGTGTGGCAAAACGTTTCCTGAATAAAGATTCCCATATGTTGCATAAGTGTCTCAATCTTCAACTTGTCGGTTTTTCAAACCATTCATCACAACTGTCAGACACTGCAGCATCATGGGATCTTGTTACAAAGAATTCTTCAACACTTGTCCGACCTTTGGACGAAGACCTACTTCGACTAGTGGATGGTACCACTATGACCTCACCTCCTCCTGCTTTACCTCACCTCTACAGTATATTAGCCACGTCTACGGCCCTATGCTGTACATTCTACAAGATTGATGGACTGAACACATCGACTCCAGGCTGAGGGACTGATTACCTCAAACTCCTCCTCTCCTTACGCCTTTCTACTTAGTATCGGACTGATGAAGCCACTGTGTGGCGAAACGTTTCCTGAATAAAGATTCCCATATGTTGCATAAGTGTCTCAATCTTCAACTTGTCGATTTTTCAAACCATTCATCACAACTGTCAGACACTGCAGCATCATGGGATGTTACAAAGAATTCTTCAACACTTCTCCGACCTTTGGACGAAGACCTACTTCGACTAGTGGATGGTACCACTATGACCTCACCTCCTCCTGCTTTGCCTCACCTCTACAGTATATAAGCCACATCTACAGCCCTATGCTGTACATTCTACAAGATTGATGGACTGAACACATCGACTCCAGGCTGAGGGACTGATTACCTCAAACTCCTCCTCTCCTTACGCCTTTCTACTTTGTATCGGACCGATGAAGCCACCGTGTGGCGAAACGTTTCCTGAATAAAGATTCCCGTATGTTGCATAAGTGTCTCAATCTTCAGGCTGTTGCTGCTGGCTGCGCGCAAACCAACGTACGAGCCACAGCCCGGCTGGTCAGGAACCGACTTTAGGTGCTTGTCCAGTGCCAGCTTGATGACTGCCAGGGGTCTGTTGGTAATCCCCCTTATGTATGCTGGGAGGCAGTTGAACAGTCTCGGGCCCCTGACACTTATTGTATGGTCTCTTAACGTGCTAGTGACACCCCTGCTTTTCATTGGGAGGATGTTGCATCGTCTGCCAAGTCTTTTGCTTTCGTAGTGAGTGATTTTCGTGTGCAAGTTCGGTACTAGTCCCTCTAGGATTTTCCAGGTGTATATAATCATGTATCTCTCCCGCCTGCGTTCCAGGGAATACAGGTTTAGGAACCTGAAGCGCTCCCAGTAATTGAGGTGTTTTATCTCCGTTATGCGCGCTGTGAAGGTTCTCTGTACATTTTCTAGGTCAGCAATTTCCCTGCCTTGAAAGGTGCTGTTAGTGTGCAGCAATATTCCAGCCTAGATAGAACAAGTGACCTGAAGAGTGTCATCATGGGCTTGGACTCCCTAGTTTTGAAGGTTCTCATTATCCATCCTGTCATTTTTCTAGCAGATGCGATTGATACAATGTTATGATCCTTGAAGGTGAGATCCTCTGACATGATCACTCCCAGGTCTTTGACGTTGGTGTTTCGCTCTATTTTGTGGCCAGAATTTGTTTTGTACTCTGATGAAGATTTAATTTCCTCATGTTTACCATATCTGAGTAATTGAAATTTCTCATCGTTGAACTTCATATTGTTTTCTGCAGCCCACTGAAAGATTTGGTTGATGTCCGCCTGGAGCCTTGCAGTGTCTGCAATGGAAGACACTGTCATGCAGATTCGGGTGTCATCTGCAAAGGAAGACACGGTGCTGTGGCTGACATCCTTGTCTATGTCGGATATGAGAATGAGGAACAAGATGGGAGCGAGTACTGTGCCTTGTGGAACAGAGCTTTTCACCATAGCTGCCTCGGACTTTACTCTGTTGACGACTACTCTCTGTGTTCTGTTAGTGAGGAAATTATAGATCCATCGACCGACTTTTCCTGTTATTCCTTTAGCACGCATTTTGTGCGCTATTACGCCATGGTCACACTTGTCGAAGGCTTTTGCAAAGTCTGTATATATTACATCTGCATTCGTTTTGTCTTCTAGTGCATTTAGGACCTTGTCGTAGTGATCCAATAGTTGAGACAGACAGGAGCGACCTGTTCTAAACCCATGTTGCCCTGGGTTGTGTAACTGATGGGTTTCTAGATGGGTGGTGATCTTGCTTCTTAGGACCCTTTCAAAGATTTTTATGATATGGGATGTTAGTGCTATCGGTCTGTAGTACTTTGCTGTTGCTTTACTGCCCCCTTTGTGGAGTGGGGCTATGTCTGTTGTTTTTAGTAACTGTGGGACGACCCCCGTGTCCATGCTCCCTCTCCATAGGATGGAAAAGGCTCATGATAGGGGCTTCTTGCAGTTCTTGATGAACACGGAGTTCCATGAGTCTGGCCCTGGGGCAGAGTGTATGGGCATGTCATTTATCACCTGTTCGAAGTCATTTGGCGTCAGGATAACAGTGGATAGGCTTGTGTTAACCAAATTTTGTGGCTCTCTCATCTAAAGGGGACATGTGTGTACATGTGCCTAAATAAACTTAGTTGGTCCTTGATATCTGTTCATAAGCAGCTCTCTCTGAGAGAGAGAGAGAGAGAGAGAGAGAGAGAGAGAGAGAGAGGGACAGAGACAGAGACAGAGAGACGGACAGAGACAGAGAAACAGACACAGGCAGAGACAGACAGACAGACAGACAGACAGACGGAGACAGAGAGAGAGAGAGAGAGAGTGAGCCAGGCAGCCAGCCAAAGCCAGCCAGCCATCCAGCAGAACATGTATTACACATGTTGCAGAATCGCCTCTCTCTCTCTCTCTCTCTCTCTACTTAGGGCATAGGCAGTAGGACATTCTGGTAGGATGTAACTACCACTTGCATCAAAATTGAAAGGATGTGGCACAAATGTTGCACATGGATTATTATTTAGGTCTTTGTGGACATAACCCAAATTTTTAAATAGGCCGCAGAAAACAATATGAAGTACAATGAAGACAAATTTCAGTTACTCCGCTATGGAAAACTCGAGGAAATTAAAAACTGTATCGGAGTATAAGACAAATTCCAACCACACAATAGAGTGGAAAACTAATGTGAAAGACCTGGGAGTGATAGTGTCAGAGGATCTCATTTTCAAAGATTACAACAGTGTATCTACTACATCTGCTTGGAAAATGATAGGATGGATAATGAGATCCTTCAAAACTAGGATGCCAAGTGCATGATGATTCTCTTCAAATCCCTTGTTTTCTCTAGGCTAGAATATTGCTGTTCACTAATGGCCCCTTTCAAGACAGTCGAAATTGCAGACCTGGAGAATATGCAGAGAACTTTCATGGCACATATAAGTACGATAAGGCCCCTAAATTACTGGGAATGGTTGAAGTCCCTTGATTTGTATTCCCTGGAATGCAGGCAAGAAAGATACACTTGGAAAATCTGCATACAAAAATCACTCCCTACAGAAGCAAAAGACTTGGCAGGAGATGCAGCATCATCCCAGTGAAAAGCAGGAGTACTGTGAGTATGCTAAGAGACAACACAATAAGTGTCAGGGGCTCAAAACTGTTTAGCTGCATCCCAGCATACATAAGGTGGATTACCAGTAGACCTCTATCTGTTTTCAGTAATGTGCTGGACAGGCATCTAAAGTCAGTGGAAATAAATGGTATAAAATACCTACACAATGGAAATATAAACACATATGCAGTATAATGTGATCCTTTATTGACTATGTTTCGCCCACACAGTGGGCTTTTTCAAGTCACAAACAGATCTACCTGGGGTAGATCTGACTATAAATACTCACGTCCCTTCCACCCCAGGTAGATCTGTTTGTGACTTGAAAAAGCCCACTGTGTGGGCGAAACGTAGTCAATAAAGGATCACATTATACTGCATATGTGTTTATATTTCCACCTAAAGTCAGTACCTGACCAGTTGGGCTGTGGTTCATACGTTGGTTTGCGTTCTGCCAACAGTAACAGCCTGGTTGATCAGGATCTGAGTCACAGTGAGACCTGATCATGGACCAGACCACAGGGGCATTGACCCCTGAAACCCTCTCCAGGTATACACCAGATATGCGTCCATTTCAAAGCCAGTAAACTTGGGTTCAACATCACTTTCCTCCTAAAAGGAGTAGTAATAGGACATGTCATTAGTGAATCCCTGGGGGTTTGCTGTGTTGTTTGCTCTAGCTGGTGCTCAACTGAACTGTTACTCCCACAAGGTACTGAGTGGTCCCAGATTTTTTTAATACAGCCTATCCTCACCTAGCGATGTACTCATTTACTGACCACTCGGACTTATGACCAGCTATCTAATCAGTATGCAAACCTAAGTAATATATATTAGAGCTGATTTCCTCTATCTTTTTTATTACAGTATACAGTACACTACTGTATAAACATTTAAAAATATACTAAAAATGTTATAAATGGTGCAAAGGTGACATTAAAAAAATATCTAAAGATGATTGATACAAACCCACTACCAGTATAGTATGCTCCTCACTTAATGACCAATTTGCTCACCAACCTACTTTTAGGAATGTAACCCTGTTGTTTAAGTGAGGAGAGTCTGTACTGCACACACTAAGTGTTAAGACCCATTCTATACTGCCTAGGCCTATCAGGCCTCTGGTGCCATATTTGATGGCAGGAAAAATGAAACATTGATCTATATTTGGAGCATTAGCAGTAAGAACGTTGATCAACGTTTGGACAGTTAAAGGGTTAAATAAATACTTTTATTCCATGAAAAATGAGAGCCTTTGGCATCAATATTTGCAATTACAATTTTTTTTTTTTAGATGTTGGCCGTCTCTCATTGAGGCAGGGTGACCCAAAAAAAGAAACACCTTTCACCATCCTATACACTATCACTGTCTTGCCAGAGGTATACAAATACAACAGTTTAGATATCCCTCTAAATAGCAAATATCCCAGCCCCCCTCCTCTATTATTTTTCACTGTGAATACAGAGCTATATCTATAAATACAGTGGAACCTCTACTTGCGAGCGCATCCACGTGCGAGTTTTTCCAAATGCGAGCAGTCGATGGGTCAATTTTTTGCTTCCATACGCGAGCAAAATTTCCATAAGCGAGCAGACCTCAAGGCAGGTTCCTTGACGCTGGTGAGGGCCTCTTGCTCTTGATCTAGGGAATTGTATCTCATTTGTTTGTTGGACTATCTTATTTAAAGTTGTGCAATGTATGATGGAAAGATGCTTCTTAACATAATATTAATAGTAAGAATAATTATATGTATAATAATAATAATAATAATAATATGTAGTAGGTTGGTAGACAGCAACCACCCAGGGAAGTACTACCATCATGCCAGATGACTGTGAAACAGAAACCTGTAACTGTTTTGCATGATGGTAGGATTGCTGGTTTCTTTTTCTGTCTCATAAACATGCTAAATAACAGGGATATCTTGCTACTCCTACTTACACTTTGGTCACACTTCACAGACACGCACATGCATATATATATATACATACATCTAGGTTTTTCTCCTTTTTCTAAATAGCTCTTGTTCTTCTTCATTTCTTCTATTGTCCATGGGGAAGTGGAAAAGAATCTTTCCTCCGTAAGCCATGCGTGTCGTATGAGGCGACTAAAATGCCGGGAGCAATGGGCTAGTAACCCCTTCTCCTGTAGACATTTACTAAAAAAGAGAAGAAGAAAAACTTTATAAAACTGGGATGCTTAAATGTGCGTGGATGTAGTGCGGATGACAAGAAACAGATGATTGCTGATGTTATGAATGAAAAGAAGTTGGATGTCCTGGCCCTAAGCGAAACAAGGCTGAAGAGGGTAGGGGAGTTTCAGTGGGGGAAAATAAATGGGATTAAATCTGGAGTATCTGAGAGAGTTAGAGCAAAGGAAGGGGTAGCAGTAATGTTGAATGATCAGTTATGGAAGGAGAAAAGAGAATATGAATGTGTAAATGCAAGAATTATGTGGATTAAAGTAAAGGTTGGATGCGAGAAGTGGGTCATAATAAGTGTGTATGCACCTGGAGAAGAGAGGAATGTAGAGGAGAGAGAGATTTTGGGAGATGTTAAGTGAATGTATAGGAGCCTTTGAACCAAGTGAGAGAGTAATTGTGGTAGGGGACCTGAATGCTAAAGTAGGAGAAACTTTTAGAGAGGGTGTGGTAGGTAAGTTTGGGGTGCCAGGTGTAAATGATAATGGGAGCCCTTTGATTGAACTTTGTATAGAAAGGGGTTTAGTTATAGGTAATACATATTTTAAGAAAAAGAGGATAAATAAGTATACAAGATATGATGTAGGGCGAAATGACAGTAGTTTGTTGGATTATGTATTGGTAGATAAAAGACTGTTGAGTAGACTTCAGGATGTACATGTTTATAGAGGGGCCACAGATATATCAGATCACTTTCTAGTTGTAGCTACACTGAGAGTAAAAGGTAGATGGGATATAAGGAGAATAGAAGCATCAGGGAAGAGAGAGGTGAAGGTTTATAAACTAAAAGAGGAGGCAGTTAGGGTAAGATATAAACAGCTATTGGAGTATAGATGGGCTAATGAGAGCATAGGCAATGGGGTCGAAGAGGTATGGGGTAAGTTTAAAAATGTAGTGTTAGAGTGTTCAGCAGAAGTTTGTGGTTACAGGAAAGTGGGTGCAGGAGGGAAGAGGAGCGATTGGTGGAATGATGATGTAAAGAGAGTAGTAAGGGAGAAAAAGTTAGCATATGAGAAGTTTTTACAAAGTAGAAGTGATGCAAGGAGGGAAGAGTATATGGAGAAAAAGAGAGAGGTTAAGAGAGTGGTGAAGCAATGTAAAAAGAGAGCAAATGAGAGAGTGGGTGAGATGTTATCAACAAATTTTGTTGAAAATAAGAAAAAGTTTTGGAGTGAGATTAACAAGTTAAGAAAGCCTAGAGAACAAATGGATTTGTCAGTTAAAAATAGGAGAGGAGAGTTAGAGGTATTGGGAAGATGGAGGGAATATTTTGAGGAATTGTTAAATGTTGATGAAGATAGGGAAGCTGTGATTTCGTGTATAGGGCAAGGAGGAATAACATCTTGTAGGAGTGAGGAAGAGCCAGTTGTGAGTGTGGGGGAAGTTCGTGAGGCAGTAGGTAAAATGAAAGGGGGTAAGGCAGCCGGGATTGATGGGATAAAGATAGAAATGTTAAAAGCAGGTGGGGATATAGTTTTGGAGTGGTTGGTGCAATTATTTAATAAATGTATGGAAGAGGGTAAGGTACCTAGGGATTGGCAGAGAGCATGCATAGTTCCTTTGTATAAAGGCAAAGGGGATAAAAGAGAGTGCAAAAATTATAGGGGGATAAGTCTGCTGAGTATACCTGGTAAAGTGTATGGTAGAGTTATTATTGAAAGAATTAAGAGTAAGACGGAGAATAGGATAGCAGATGAACAAGGAGGCTTTAGGAAAGGTAGGGGGTGTGTGGACCAGGTGTTTACAGTGAAACATATAAGTGAACAGTATTTAGATAAGGCTAAAGAGGTCTTTGTGGCATTTATGGATTTGGAAAAGGTGTATGACAGGGTGGATAGGGGGGCAATGTGGCAGATGTTGCAAGTGTATGGTGTAGGAGGTAGGTTACTGAAAGCAGTGAAGAGTTTTTACAAGGGTAGTGAGGCTCAAGTTAGAGTATGTAGGAAAGAGGGAAATTATTTCCCAGTAAAAGTAGGCCTTAGACAAGGATGTGTGATGTCACCGTGGTTGTTTAATATATTTATAGATGGGGTTGTAAGAGAAGTAAATGCGAGGGTCTTGGCAAGAGGCGTGGAGTTAAAAGATAAAGAATCACACACAAAGTGGGAGTTGTCACAGCTGCTCTTTGCTGATGACACTGTGCTCTTGGGAGATTCTGAAGAGAAGTTGCAGAGATTGGTGGATGAATTTGGTAGGGTGTGCAAAAGAAGAAAATTAAAGGTGAATACAGGAAAGAGTAAGGTTATGAGGATAACAAAAAGATTAGGTGATGAAAGATTGAATATCAGATTGGAGGGAGAGAGTATGGAGGAGGTGAATGTATTCAGATATTTGGGAGTGGACGTGTCAGTGGATGGGTCTATGAAAGATGAGGTGAATCATAGAATTGATGAGGGAAAAAGAGTGAGTGGTGCACTTAGGAGTCTGTGGAGACAAAGAACTTTGTCCTTGGAGGCAGAGGGGAATGTATGAGAGTATACTTTTACCAACGCTCTTATATGGGTGTGAAGCATGGGTGATGAATGTTGCAGCGAGGAGAAGGCTGGAGGCAGTGGAGATGTCATGTCTGAGGGCAATGTGTGGTGTGAATATAATGCAGAGAATTCGTAGTTTGGAAGTTAGGAGGAGGTGCAGGATTACCAAAACTGTTGTCCAGAGGGCTGAGGAAGGGATGTTGAGGTGGTTCGGACATGTAGAGAGAATGGAGCGAAACAGAATGACTTCAAGAGTGTATCAGTCTGTAGTGGAAGGAAGGCAGGGTAGGGGTCGGCCTAGGAAAGGTTGGAGAGAGGGGGTAAAGGAGGTTTTGTGTGCAAGGGGCTTGGACTTCCAGCAGGCATGCGTGAGCGTGTTTGATAGGAGTGAATGGAGACAAATGGTTTTTAATACTTGACGTGCTGTTGGAGTGTGAGCAAAGTAACATTTATGAAGGGGTTCAGGGAAACTGGCAGGCCGGACTTGAGTCCTGGAGATGGGAAGTACAGTGCCTGCACTCTGAAGGAGCGGTGTTAATGTTGCAGTTTAAAAACTGTAGTGTAAAGCACCCTTCTGGCAAGACAGTGATGGAGTGAATGATGGTGAAAGTTTTTCTTTTTCGGGCCACCCTGCCTTGGTGGGAATCGGCCAGTGTGATAATAAAAAAAATAGTATAATAATATACTAATACAATAATAATAATAATATAATACGTATAATAATAACGTACTACATAATAATAATTATAATAATGGACGACTTCAAAAGGTGGTCACTAGATGGCAGTGTTTACCACAACAAAGAGGGAGTGGTTGTGGCTGCCTCCACCTGTTACATAATGACAGATTTTATGCATTCTGGAGTATATATTCAATTTAGTTCGATTCAATTCAAGTTTATTCTCTGTAAGTGTTACAATGTAGGGTTTACAGGTTTTGGGTATTGTGTGGTTTACATGTTATAAAATACTAATTACAGAGGGGGCCACTAGGACACCTAGCCTGGCTAGACATTTCAGGCAAACTTAGATTAATTCTTAACATTAAATCCTTACAGATTATGGTATTAAGGCTAAGTGACTACATCATAATTTGTGAGTTTAGCAATGTGAATGCATTTGTATTGGCACAATACAAAGTGTCTATATTGGAGTATCATAGGCAAACTTATGCCTAGTTAGGATTTATTATTTTAAGATTAAGATTAGTATTTCTGGGTTTATAGTCAGTGGGTGAGTGAGTGTAATTGTGAACCACCAGGTGGTTATCATGTAGTTACTTGTCGGGGTGGATCACGGAGATAAGATGTTTTCTAACTGTAGTTTTGAAAGTGATGAATGTGTCTGCAGTTCTAGAGTTTTCAGGTAGGGTGTTCCAGATTTTAGGTCCTTTGAAATACATTGAATTTTTGTAAAGGTTTAGTCGAACACGGGGAATGTCATAGAGATGTTTGTGTCTGGTGTTATGCCTGTGGATCCTGTCACAACTATCAAGAAAGCATTTTAGGTCAAGGTTAATATCGGAATTTAAGGTCCTGTAGATATAGATTGCACAGTAGTAAGTGTGGATGTTCTGAACAGGGAGTAAGTTTAGATCTATGAAGAGTGGGGGGGGGGGTGTTTGCCAGGGATGGGATTTAGTGATTATTCTTACTGCGGCTTTTTGTTGGGTTATTATTGGCTTTAGGTGTGTTGCTGCAGTTGAACCCCAAACACAGATAGCATAGGTGAGGTATGGGTATATAAGTGAATGGTATAGTGTGAGAAGGGCAGTTTGCGGCACGTAGTATCATATCTTGGAGAGGATCCCCACCGTTTTGGATACATTTTTTGTTATGTGTTGGTTATGGGTGCTGAAATTTAGGTTGTTGTCGAGGTATAGGCCAAGGAATTTGCCCTCATTATGTCTGCCAATTAGAGTGTTGTCGATCTTAATGTTAAGTTGCGCAACACCTGCTCTGCTACCAAACATAATATAGTAGGTTTTGCCAGTGTTAAGTGTAAGTTTATTGGCTGTCATCCAAGTCGATATTTTGAGCAACTCCTCGTTAACAATGGTGTTGAGGGTTTCAAGATTAGGGTGGGAGATGACATAAGTCGTGTCGTCAGCAAAGAGAATGGGTTTCAGGTGTTGGGATATGTTTGGAAGATCATTGATGTAAATGAGGAAGAGCAGGGGTCCAAGGACACTTCCCTGCGGAACTCCAGTATCAAATAAGTATCAAATAAGATATCAGGTTTCTATGTTATTTATATTGTTTATTATTTCATATTAGATGAACTGTGATAGATAAATAAGCCATAGAGTTGATGATAGCGAAGTATTCAAAGTGTATTTTGTCCTGTCTCCAGACAGACTCACATCGGCAGCTGTCGCTGCCACATATATAATGACACACATGTATTTTATTCCTTCTAGAGTATATATCAGGTTTCTATGTTATTTATATTGTTTGTTATGTCATATTAGATGAACTGTGATAGATAAATAAGCCGTAGAGTTGATATTAGTGAAATTAATAATGTACAGAATTCCACTGGAATGGATTAATTGTGTTTCAATTAATTTAAATGAGGAAAATTGACTCTGCAAACAAGCAAATCCAGTTGCGAGCAAGTTCATGGAATGGATTAAACTCGCAAGTAGAGGTTCCACTGTATTGTCATAATTACTTTGCAGTTGATGTTAAATGACCACCAAGTAGAAAGTGTTTTTTGCCTTTTTTCTCAACAAACATGTCTAATGGGCACACTAACTACCTGCTTTAACCCTTTGACTGTTTTCGACGTATAAATACGTCTTACGAGCCAATGTTTCTGACGTATATATACTCAATAATTCTAGCGGCTTCAAATCAAGTGGGAGAAAGCTGGTAGGCCCACATGTGAGAGAATGGGTCTGTGTGGTCAGTGTGCACCACATAAAAAAAATCCTGCAGCACACATTGCATAATGAGAAAAAAAAAACTCTGATCGTTTTTTTGGAATAAAACGCCGACTTTGAGGTGTATTTTCGTATAGTATTTATCGTTGTATTCGCGTTTTCATGGTCTTAGGTGATAAAATGGAAAACATATTACAGAAATAGAGATAATTTTCATTACTTTTACGATGAAAACGACCTTGAAACTGAGCTCAAAGTAGCGGAAATGTTCGATTTTTACCAATGTTCAAGAGTAAATAAATCACACCACATGTCCAATACACGTCAACTGGGGAGTCTAATATTCTTTCACTAGTGCACTGATATTATTTATACCATTTTTACAATAATGCAGTCGTCTGCATAACAGTAAATTTTGTATTTTTTTGTATGAATAAAAAATCAAAATAGAAAGCAATAATAATATAAGAGGGGCCTAGAGATGTGACTAACGAACAGAGCATATGTTATTTTAGTGCCACGAATGTCTACCTTGTTTATTCTGGACCCTATTTTGAAATTGGCATCTTTTTTATTTTGCGTGAAATTGGCCAAATTGCCAATTTCTGACCACCATATTGGGTAGTCCAAATTAGTAAATGGGAGGTTTCTTGTACTCAGCTAATAGATAAAATGGAGTTCTAAAGAAATAGCTATGAGTTTGGTCAACTGGAACAATGGAATATGCTGAAAATTGGGCTCAAAGTCGGCGAAATCGCCGATACGCATATGTCGCCGAGACCGCTAACTTCGCGGGAGCATAATTCCTCGAGTTTTCGACCAAATTTCGAACTTTTGGTGTCATTACCATCGGGAAAAGATTCTCTATCATTTCATAAGAAAAAATAATTTTTTTTTTTTTCAAAAATTGAGCGACATAGAATGACAGTTTCAGAGAGGGGCCTGAAACAGTCAAAGGGTTAAGGGCAAGCTGCATTAAATTTGCGACCTCAGTTTTGTTAATCTCTCTCAGAACAGATTTTTAATAAAGCTAGTAATGGATTAAAAGAAAACTTACGGATTAAAACAGAATTGTGCAGAAATTGTTTTAGTTCAAAAATTTAGAAATTAGATGCTCTGGTTTTAGTCCTGGGTGCAAAGTCACATTTATGATCTCCAAAATGAGAGATTCCCGAGTAACAATGCTTGATTGTATGCCATAATAGTAAATGTTAATACAGGATGATAAATGAATACAGAAAAATAGTTGATTAATTAATACAGTTCTGTATATGGAGTTTACATTAAAAAACATGGACAGTGATAAAACATGGATAATAATAGGTCAGATATGTATCTGCCACCAGGTTAGCTTCAGTGCAGGAGCAACGAGTTCCTCCTAATGCTCCTGGTGGGGGCTCAATTGTTGGTGTAGCCAATGGTGATCCCAGAGCCACTTCTCCTACTCCTGCAGAAGATATACGGGCATCATCAGCTAAGGTATGTGTTGTTGCGCATCCAAGTGGCCCCACACCCACGTGCACATCCATGGCTAAAACTGCTCTTACTCACACAAACACACCAAAAAATAGTTCACTTATATTACAAAAGAGAACTCCTACCAGTCTATGATCTATTCCAGGTGGCTGATCTAGTGTATTGAGAAATGCTCATAGCTTTGAATGTTATGACAGATAATTGTTGCATTATTTTGCAATGTTATTTTTATAAAGTACATTATACTGTTATTTTTATAAAGAACATTATATCGTATTGCATTCATATCCATTAACAAATGGGATTTTTATCTTTTTCTTTGCTATATTTTACAAAATACATTGATATTTTTTATGTTCACTCACATAAGTTAAAAGATGGATAAATGTGGTTGGTGAAAGAGCCGTTAAATAATGGTATTGTGATGTTCACCAAGTGAACACATATATTAGACAGTAATTGGCTACAGGAGCTTCCTTGGTAGTTTGAGTCATTTTCTTAGTCCCCTTCAGTGCTTACTAGATCAGCTTACTAGAATTAGCACACTAATAATCACATTTGCTTTCTAAATTTTTTTATACTATAATAACACTGTATTTCTTTTTAAAAGATGAAGACAAATGATACTTCATAAATAACCACTATCATCAAGAATTTTCTGTCTTGGATAAATTTAATAATTGAGAAGACAGTAAGTTCAAATTTTTTTTAAGTATAGCAGAGTAGAAACTGTATGAAAATATAGTTGGAAATATAGAGTTTGAGTTTATATGCATTAAGTTTTCTCATTGGAAAGTTGTTTATTTTGACAATTGGCTGTTACTGAAGTACAGTACATAGAAATCATTTCCCAATTGCTAAAATTTCTTTTTCAATTATTTAATTACAAAATTGGTACTGATTATTGCTTCTTTTGTTAAATTTGATAAGGTTGTGCTCTGCAAGTAATTCAGCACAGTTTTATTTTCATATTTCTTAAGGTGACAAAGACTTAATTCCTTTTTTTTTTTTTTTTTTTTTTTTAAACATAATGTCTATGAAGTGTATATTGCTATATGTTGATTATTTGATGGCTAAATTACAACTATTATGGAGTGTTTCTTTCACTATTTCATAAAAATGTTGAACATGTTAAGACTAGTATCACAGTTATAGGAGTGTGATAATTTCACATTGTTATTGATACTACTGTACTCACTCATAGTTCAGTCATTGTCATTAGAATTCAGTGATAACAGTAGGGATGTCATTTTTAACTCAGCAGAACTTAAATGTGTATTGTTAAGAAACTTTTAATTATTTGTTTGAAGTTTATGCACTGTCAGCCAATGTTATGTTCTTCATAGTATGAAGAATCCTCATGAAAACTATAATAATTTTATTGAAATTCACTCTCTAATTTGAAGAAGTGAATAGATAATAACAAAGTATATGTTGGGCTTAAATCAATATTCCAAGTTAAACAGTAATCAAGTAGCTAGCCTATAGTAAACATGGCTTATAATGTAACTCTTGTGGATCAGCAAAGGATGGAGGGCTTCACTCTGCATTATCAATTCATATAGTTTTGTTTATGTTTATTCTCTAAAGAGTTTTCCCAGTTTATGAAATTGAAGCATATTCTCATGAACTCTCCCTTCTTTGATAATTCACTTTATAATTCTTGTTAGATTTATCTTCATTCTTTCATTTTGAGTTTTTTAGTTCATTTCTTTATCATCTATTGCATGATTTAACTTACGGATTATAAAACTCTATAGGTACATGCATTACTTTCATAATTATGTTGCACTTCACAACAAACTCACAAATTGGATATAAAACTAGATGACACTTTGGTCTGTTATGAACCATTATCAACTCGCGACTTAATAATGGTTCAGAATGAACCAAAGTATCATCTAGCGTCACATGCAATTTTTTAGTAAGCTGTGAATTGTTTCAGCCATGGTTTTGTGACTTTTATTCTTATGTTGCACTTATTAAAGCATGCTGTAGTAGTAGTGTGTTTAATTTAATTCCTTTATAGTGATCCTGATAACAAGCATGAAGAATTTTTATTGGGAAAGAAATAATTTGTGTGTCAACTAAGAATTTGTTTTTCACCTACCTTAATATATTAGTATTAAAGTTACATACAAAATAGTCATCACACTCTAGTGCATATTAACACGTTAAAAATTAAAGACTCAAGAGTTATTGTTTCCCATTTATGTGTAGATACAGTACTGAGGTATGGTATATGTAGCAAGCACCTGTTAATGCTTTTATGTAATATTGTACAGTTTGTATTTTACATTGACATTCTCTTTCACATTAAAAGATATTTTGTGGATTGCATCATCACACCAAATATTAATATTATTAGTATCACATTTTCAAGAAAAGGAGTCACCCAAATTCATATATTACAAGAAGTAAAGGATTAAGCCATTCCTTGTTGACATGCATTATTGCAACATGTCAGACATTATTGCAACATGTCAGACATTATTGCAACATGTCAGACATTATTGCAACATGTCAGACATTATTGCAACATGTCAGACATTATTGCAACATATCAGACATTGGCTTCCTGATAAACAGGTGCAGCATTATCCATTGCTTGTAATATTAATGTAGGTAAGATAAGATTGCATGTTTCATGACCCTCATCTGCTCTGGGATTACAATAAGATGCAGTGTTATGATTTTTCCCATCAGAGACAAATACAGTACACATTTTCTTAAGTAGCCACACGAAGAGGTTGGACTTGCAGCAGCTCCCAGTTCAGTTTTTGTGTGGCAGTTATTGGTGGAGACTATTACTTAATACTACAGATAAACTGTTTTTGGCTACCAGTATGCAGCATTGTTAATTTTCAAACTCTGAGCATAAGTTGTGGTTTGGCCTGCTGGTACAGTGTCCAGAGTGCTTAGCTGTGCTTCTTTCTTTTCTAGTTAATTTTTAAAACTAGTTTTGTTGCTATTTACAGTTAACATTCATAGTTACACATGAGCAGTTATTTTTATTATTTTTTTAGTTGTAAATATTAGAAGACTAATTCTCAGTTAATAATTTCAAAGTAGAAAAGAAATGGATAAAACTTAACTTGTATAGTGGTAACCCTATCCCATACAGTAGTTGTGCAAACTTACAGCGGTACTCCCACACAGTGTTGCACATCATAATCTTACTCATTGTTGCACACACACTTCCTGCACCTATCAGGCCTGCACAATAGATGACTCATGCACAAGGAATGTTTAACTGATTTCTGGACCTCGTCAACCCAATACAACTGGCATTCATTGTATAGAAGGAAAAGAATTTAATATATTTAATATTTACTTGCTTACTCTGATATATATTTTGCAATATAAAACTTGGTTAAATAAAGAAATTCTTTTCTTTCTGATGTTTCAGTATTTAAAAGAATATTATATTTTTAACCTAATTAACCATGTGGAATAATATACAAAAGAGAGAAGGCTATGTTGCTTGACTCATTTTCGGTATTGGATATTCCACATGGATTTCTTAATAGGTCTGTCCTTGTGTGCCCTGCCCTTCCTCTCTCCTGCTCCTGTGAAAATGATCCTTATGTCTTATTGACATACGATTCTTGATGATTACCTTGTTCTTCGTTGACATATATCAACCAGTTATATACATATATGAATGTAATGTTCATACATATATGTATAAAATATGTGTGTGTGTATATAATGATATTTTGTTTTTGAGAATGAGCTGTGCAGTTTTTTCTTTTTTCTTTTTTATATTTTATTTTTATTTTCTTAAAATTTTCAAGTATTTTTGTCTGCAATTTTGCTTACACCTATTTAACCGTCAGCTTCCGCTAAATTACTGGAAACTTTCCAACCATTTTTGATAAAGATCATTTTTAATAACCAACATATTTTTGATGTGGAATATATAAGATCATGTTTTGAAATTTTTGACTAGTTGTGCATTAGAATAACACTGACATTCTATATAGGTCATTCTTAATAACACTGACACTCTATATAGATCATTTTTAATAACACTGACATTCTATATAGATCATTCTTAACCCGTAAACGGTCCAAGTAGATCTACGTTCACATGTGTAGCGCTACAAAAGTAGATCTACATTTTTTTTTACATATTTTAAAATATAACAAAAAAAAAGTAGATCAAAGTTTTTTACACATTTTCAAATGTAAAAAAACAAAAAGAAGATCTACTTTTTTTACATACTTTCAAATGTTGAAAAAACGTATATATACGTTTGGACCGTTTACGGGTTAATAACACTGACATTCTTTATAGATCATTCTTAATAACACTGACATTCTATATTGACATTCTATATAGTCATTCTTATATAGGTGATAGTGTACATAGATATGCTCTTCGTTTCACAAGAAGTTTAACAAGTTCCCTCAATATACACCATTTACACTAAACATTCATTGTGTGCTTGTGTATGTTTGTGTGTGTGTATGTGTATTATTACCCAAATAAGTAATATATACACATAGATGCATATGCATACATGTATGCATGTACACAGCAGTATACAGACACATGCATGTACACACACACACCCACCCACACACACACACCCACACACACACACCCACACACACACACCCACACACACACACCCACACACACACACACACACACCCACACCCACACCCACACCCACACACACACACCCACACACACACACCCACACACACACACACCCACACACACACACACCCACACACACACACACCCACACACACACACCCACACACACACACCAACACACACACACCCACACACACACACCCACACACACACACACACACACACACACACACACACACACACACACACACACACACACACACACACACACACACACACCAAATGGTAACCAGTGTCACTGACATGTATAGTATGCAAAGTCATAGAGAAGATTATGAAAAGAAGAGTTGTGGAACAGCCAACACAGTTTCAGGGAAGGGAAATCCTGTTTCACAAATCTACTGGAGTTTTATGACAGGGTGAAAGCAGTAAGACGAGAGAGAGGTGTGGGTAGATTGCATTTTCTTGGACTAAGAAGGCGTTTGATACAGTTCCACACAAGAGATTAGTACAAAAGCTGGAGGACCAGACAGGGATAACAGGGAAGGCACTAAATGGATCAGGAAATACCTGTCAGGAAGACAAAGGCGAGTCATGGGAGGTGGCGAGGTGTCAGAGTGGGCACCTGTGATGAGTGGGGTTCCACTGGGGTCAGTCCTAGGACCGATGCTGTTTCTGGTATTTGTGAACGACATGACGGAAGGAATAGACTCCGAAGTGCCCCTGTTTGCAGGTGATGTGAAGGTGATGAGAAGAATACAATTGGATGAAGACCAGGCAGAACTACGAAGGATCTGGACAGGCTGCAGGCCTGGTCCAGCAACTGGCTCCTGGAGTTCAACCCCACCAAGTGCAAAGTCATGAACATTGGGGAAGGGCAAAGAAGACCGCAGACAGAGTACAGTCTAGGGGCCAGGGACTACAAATCTCACTCAAGGAAAAAGATCTTGGGGTGAGTATAACACCGGGCACATCTCCTGAGGCTCACATCGACCAAATAACTGCTGCAGCATACAGGCGCCTAGCAAACCTAAGAATAGCATTCCGACATCTTAATAAGGAATTGTTCAGGACCCTGTACACTGTGTATGTTAGGTCCATATTGGAGTATGCAGCACCAGTTTGGAACCCACACCTAGCCAAGCATGTAAGGAAATTAGAGAAAGTGCAAAAGTTTGCAACAAGACTAATCCTGGAGCTAAGGGGTATGTCCTACGAGGAGAGGTTAAGGGAAATCAACGTGATGACACTTGAGGACAGGAGAGATAGGGGAGACATGATAATGATATATAAAATACTGAGAGGAATCGACAAGGTGGACAGAGACAGAATGTTCCAGAGATGGGACACAGCAACAAGGGGTCACATTTGGAAGTTGAAGACTCAAATGAATCACAGAGATGTTAGGAAGTATTTCTTCAGTCACAGAGTAGTCAGGAAGTGGAATAGTCTGGGAAGTGATGTAGTTGAGGCAGGATCTATACATAGCTTTAAGAAGACATATGATAAAGCTCATGGAGCAGGAAGAGTGACCCAGTAGTGGCCAGTGAAGAGGCAGGGCCAGGAGCTGTGACACGACCCCTGCAACCACAACTAGGTGAGTACACACACACACACACACACACACACTAACACACACAACACAACACAACACAACACAACACAACACAACACAACACAACACAACACACACACACACACACACACACACACACACACACACAACACACACACGCACACGCACACACACAAGCACACGCACACGCACATTTCTTCAGTCATAGAGTTGTCAGGAAGGGGAATAGTCTAGCAAGTGATGTAGTGGAGGCAGGAATCATACATAGCTTTAAGATGAGGTGTGACAAAGCTCAGGGAGCAGAGAGAGAGAGGACCTAGTAGTGATCGGTGAAGAGGCGGGGCCAGGAGCTGAGTATCGACCTCTGCAACCACAATTAGGTGAATACACACACACACGCACACTTACATGCACATGCACACATGCATATACACTCATGTATGTACATTCACATCAACTAAATAACCTCTGCTGTTAATGCTTGTCTGGCAAATCTAAAAGTGGCCTTCAGGAATCTCATCATTCTGGGCCCTTTATACACCTTACATTAGGCCCACATGGAGTATGCAACACCAATATGAAACTGACACCTAAAAAACCATATTAAGAAATTGGAGAAAGTGCAAATATTCAAGAAGGTTTGTCCTTGAGCTAAGGGGCATGATTTAAGGGGCATGAGCTAAGGGGCATGAGTTAAGGGGAATGAGCTAAGGGGCATGAGCTAAGAGGCATGAACTTCAAGGAAAGACTAACAGAATTTCAGCTAACAACAGAGGGGGACAGAATAACCATGAGAAAATATAATAACATTAAAAATACTTAAGGGAGTTGATATGGTAAACAAGGATAGTTTGAGAGGTGAGAAAAAGAAACTTGGGGACACTGTTGAAAGGGAATGGCAAAGATGAGCCACAGGGATGTTAGAGTGGTGAGGGAGAGTAATGTTGTTGGTCATGAAGTGGTGGAAGCAAACTTCAAACATTGTTTAAAGTGCAGGTACAATAGGTCCCACAAGGGAGTGAACCTGAAGAGTGGTAGTTAAGAGGCAGGGCCAGGAGCTGAGAATCAACCCCAGCAACACAAATAGGTAGAGACACATAAACATTAGTGACCAGTGAAGAGGCAAGGCCAGAAGCTGTGACTTAACCCCTGCAACCACATATAGATGAGTACATAGACACATTGCTTACACACACACACACACATGCACACACACACACACACACACACACACACACACACACACACACACACACACACACACACACACACACTCACACTCACACTCACACTCACATTAGCACTCGCACTCTCTCTCGCTCTCGGTCTCTCTCGCTCTTGGTCTCTCTCGCTCTCGGTCTCTCTCGCTCTCACTCTCGCTCTCGCTCTCGCTCTCACTCGCTCTCACTCTCGCTCTCACTCTCGCTCTCACTCTCTCCCTCTCTCTCTCTCTCTCGCTCTCTCTCACTCTCTCGCTCTCTCACTCTCTTTCGCTCTCTCTCTCCCTCTCTATCGCTCTCTCTCTCCCTCTCCCTCTCTCCCCAATCTCCCCACTCAGGAGCTATGTACTGACCCCTGCAACCACAAATAGGTGAGTACACACACACGCGCCACAGGAGCAGGAATAGGATGGGAAAACCAAACTACAAAAGGGGGGACTACACAGTCATGAAGAACTTCCTGCAAGACATTCACTGGGAGAGAGAACTGGCAGGAAAACCAGTAAAAGAAATGATGTACTATGTGACAACAAAATGAAAGGTTTGTTCCCAAGGGAAACAGAAATAATGGGAAGACCAGAATGAGTCCTTGGTTCACCGAAAGGTTTAGGGAGGCAAAAATTAGGTGCACTAGAGAATGGAAAAGGTACAGAAGACAAAGGACCCAGGATAATAAAGAGATCAACCGAAGAACCAGAAATGAATATGCACAGATAAGAAGGGAAGCTCAGCGACAGTACGAAAATGACAGCATCAAAAGTCAAGTCTGACCCTAAGCCGTTGTATAGCCACATCAGGAGGAAAACAACAGTCAAGGACCAGGTAATCAGACTGAGGAAGGATGGTGGTGGGTTCACAAGAAATGACCCAGAGGTACGTTAGGAGCTTAACATGAGAATTAAAGAAGTATTTACAGTGAAAACAGGTAGGACTCCAGGAATTCAGAACAGGGAGGTACACCACCAAGTGCTAGATGAGGTACACATAACCAAGGAGGAGGTGAAGAAGCTATGTGAACTTGATACCTCAAAGGTGGTGGGACCGGACAACATCTCTCCCTGGGTCCTTAGAGAGGGAGCAGAGATGCTGTGTGTGTCACTTTCAAAGATCTTCAACACATCCATTGAAACCGGACAACTATTTGAGGTATGGAAGATGGTACGTTTAGTCCCAATTTTTAAAAAAGGAGACAGGCATGAGGCATTAAACTACAGACCTGTGTCACTAACGTGTATAGTATGCAAAGTCAGGGAGAAAATCATCAGGAGGAGGGTGGTGGAGCACCTGGAAAGAAACAAGCATATAATCGACAACCAGCACAGTTTCAGGGAAGGAAAATCCTGTGTCCCAAACCTACTGGAGTTTTATGACAGGGTGACAAAAGTAAGACAAGAGAGAGAGGGGGGGATAGACTACATTTTCTTGGACTGCAAGAAGGCCTTCGACACAGTTCCTCACAAGAGTTTAATGCAGAAGCAAGAGGATCAGGCACACATAACAGGAAAGGCACTGTAGTGGATCAGAGAATATCTGACAGGGAGGCAACAACGAGTCATGGTATGTGATGAGGTGTCAGAGTGGGCACCTGTGACAAGCGGGGTTCCACAGGGGTCAGTCCTAGAACCTGTGCTGTTTTTGGCATATGTGAATGACATAACGGAAGGGATAGACTCAGAGGTGTCTTTGTAGATGATGTGAAGTTAATGAGGAGAATCAAATCGGTTGAGGATCAGGCAGGACTACAAAGAGACCTGGACAGGCTACAAGCCTGGTCCAGCAACTGGATCCTTGAATTTAACCCTGCCAAATGCAAACTCATGAAGATTGGGGAAGGGCAAAGAAGACCACAAACCTCACTCAAGGAAAAAGATCTTGGAGTGAGTATAATACTGAGCACATCTGAGGCACACATCAATCAGATAACTACTGCAGCATACGGACGTCTGGCAAACCTTAGGATAGCATTCTGATACCTCATTAAGGAATCGTTCAAGACTCTGTATGTCATATATGTCAGGCCCATACTGGAGTATGCAGCACCAGTTTGGAATCCACACCTGGTCAAGCATGTCAAGAAATTAGAGAAAGTTCAGAGGTTTGCAACAAGACTAGCCCCAGAGTTAAAGTCGATTGTCATAAGAAGAAAGGTTAAGGGAAATTGGCCTGATGACAGTGGGTCAGGGGAGACATGATAACGACATATAAAATACTGCACGGAATAGACAAGTTGGACAAAGATAAGATGTTCCAGAGATGAGACACAGAAACAAGGGGTCACAACTGGAAGTTGAAGACTCAGATGAGTCAAAAGGATGTTAGGAAGTACTTCTTCAGTCATAGAGTTGTCAGGCAGTGGAATAGCCTAGAAAGTGACACAGTGGAGACGGAAACCATGCATGGTTTTAAGATGAGGTTTGATAAAGCTCTTGGAGCAGGGAGAGAGAGGACCCACTAGCAATCAGTAAACGGGTGGGGCCAGGAGCTATGACTCGACCCCTGCAACCACAAATAAGTAAGTACAAATAGATGAGCACACACACACACACACACACACACACACACACACACACACACACACACACACACACACACACAGTGATGAGGCAGGGCCAGGAGCTTGGAATCGGCCCCTGCAGCCTCAACTAGGTGAGTATATGCGCACACACACAGTCATAGAGTGATCAGGAAGTGGAACAGTCTGGCGAGTGATGTAGTGGAGGCAGGAACCATACATAGCTTTAAGACGAGGTATGACAAAGCTCAGGAAGCAGAGAGAGAGAGAGAGAGAGGACCTAGTAGTGATCAGTGAAGAGGTGGGGCCAGGAGCTGAGTCTTGACCCCTGCAACAACAATTAGGCAAGTACGTACACACACACACACACACACACACACACACACACACACACACACACACACACACACACACACACACACACACACACACACACACACACTCACATACACACACACACACACACACACACACACACACACACACACACACACACACACACACACACACACACACACACACACACACACACACAGAACACACAGAAGCATACAAGTATACCAATGATTTTCTGTCATCTTGTTCGCCAAGTCTTTCCAGATTACCCATTTTGCCGGATGTAGAGAGACAATGTGATAATTCAGCAAATACAGTACCTGTCTGATCCAATTATTATACACTGCCCTTTATTGGTAATGCTCCATGTTTTATTGATTATTGTATGTGTAAAAAATGTTGCAATAATACCATTCCGAAAGTGGCAAATTGTAGAATTTTGCTGGAAGTACAGAGCTAATCTCTTTTAAACATTTCATCCAAGGAAAGTTGTTTCATAAACTTCAGTCTTCCCTGTATAGTAATTTTTGGTGCATCACATAATGATTCAGTAGCTCTTGTTCTGTCATAAAAAGAAGTTGTTGTAGTGCTTTGATTAATTCAATTTAAATAATGTTACTAGTAAGTCCTTCACTTATATCAGTGACACTTGCATCTTTCTTAGAAGCTATATTTAGGGCTAAATGTGACCAAAATGAGCTACAAATCACACAAAATCAAGGTATCACCACCATCAACTGCAATGTAAAGATAAGGGAGCATGAGTGACACATTATTATCTGCGGAGGCACCCAATAAACTAATCTGGTGGTCTCGATAATTGCAAGTGCTCTCTTAATTTTGTCTGGACTAAGAGAAGTGATGTACCATAATTTCCTGGAAAATCAGTGGTGTACCTGTATGTGTGTTTTTATATGTATGTATATTTATATATATTTACATATATTATATATATATACATGTATATATATATATATATATATATATATATATATATATATATACATGTATATATATATATATATATATATATATATATATATATATATATATATATACATGTATATATATATATATATATATATATATATATATATATATATATATACATGTATTATATATATATATATATATATATATATATATATATATATATATATATACATGTATTATATATATATATATATATATATATATATATATATATATATATATATATATATATATATATAATATATATATATATATATATGCATGTCTTATATATATGTATATGTTACATATATATATATATATATATATATATATATATATATGTATATGTTACATATATGTATATATTATATATATATAAATATATATATATATATATATATATGTATATTATATATATATATATGTATATATATATATACATGTATATATATATATATATATATATATATATATATATATATATATATATATATATATATATATATATATATATATATATATATATATATATATATAAATATATATATATATATAAGAACATATATACATAACATGCATCAACCAAATAACTGCTGAATCAAATAAGCATCTGGCAAATCTAAGTAGTTTTTCAACATTTAAGTAAGGAGTTATTCATGACACTTTAAACAGTGTACCTCAGGCCCATATTGGAGTATATAGCACCAGTATGGAACCCACACCTGGTCAAGCATATGAAGAAATTGGAGAAAGTTTAGAAATTTGCAGCAAGCCTAGTCCTGGAAGTTAAAGGGGTATGTCCATTGAGGAGAGGTTAAGAGAACTGAACCTGATGACACTGGAGGAAAGTGTGACTAGGGAAGACATGATAACAGGATACAAACTACCGAAAGGGATTGACTTGGTGAATAGGGACAGTGTTTGAGAGATAGGAAATAGGAGCCTGAGGGCACAGCTGGATGTTGAGCACATCCAGCTGTACCCTATAGTAATTATGGGGTTGTTAGGAAGTATTTCTTCAGCCCTAGAGGAATCAGGAAGTGAAATGAGCTGGAGAGCAAAGTGGTAGAAGCAGAGTCCATATATAGTCTTAAGAAGAGGTACAGTAAGGCTCTTGAAGCTGGGAGTGAACCTAATAGCGACCAGTGGAGAGGCTGGGCCATCAGCTGTGAATTGACCTCTGTGACCACATATAGGTGAGTACATGTACATACATACATATATACATACATACACATGAATACATATACATAGTGTGCACATACATTTATGGACAAGGAGAATCTGATTGAGAAGTGGTAATCAGGTATACAAAGTTTGAGCTGGAAGTTAAAAATACAGATGAGTCACAGGGATGTTAGGAAATACTTCTTAGTTTTAGAGTGGTCAAGAAGTTGAGTGACCTAGACAGTAAAGTGGGAGGGGTAGAATATATGTAGCTTTAAGAATAGGTATGATAGGGCTTGCACAGCCAGGAGAGTGAAATCAGTAGTGGCCAGCATAGAGGTACATCCAGGAGCTGAGACTCAACTCAACCCCTACAGCTGCAATTAGGCAAGTACAATTAGGTAAGTACACATATATACAAAAACATTCATTCATACATACCATAGATATACATACATATGTGCATACCTACCATAGATACACGTACATGCATACATACATGCATAAAGAATACTGATGATGTTTCAGTGCAACTTGAAGCATTAACTGGTCACACACAAATGCAAAAATGAAAGGGAGCCAGAATACACATGAGCTTGGGGAGGGATGGGGTGGAAGGGAGTAGTAGAATGGGAGGAGGGAGTAGTGGTAGTAGTAGTACTAGTAGTAGTAGCAGTAGTGGTAATTGTAGAAATAAGGTAATAGTAGTAGCAATAGTGAAAAATAATAGCAATGTAGTATAAGCATAAAAAGTAATAGTACAGTAATTGTAGTAATAGTGGAGGTCATCTATAAAAAACAAGAGAACAGAGGAGCACTGCAGGAGGGCTACTGGCCCACAGAGATAAGGCAAAATCCCCTGCTGGGCAAAACCCCCCTGTTGGGCAGAACCCATTTAGGAAGAAGACAGTAAATGCAATGAATATATAGGAAAGATAAGATAAAAATGGAAGACAAAGATCAGGTCATGTCATGAGTTTGGAGTGTTCTGAAGTTTAGAGCATTTGACAGTGTAATGAGAAAGACAGACATCACCAGTGACAAATAAAGGACTAAGATTCATGTTGGGAGTAGTATTGTGTATAAGGTATGCTTCAACAAGATGGTGTCTGTGAAAACTAAAAGAAGGGTTGACAGTTTTGGGAGAGGACTAGTTAATAGGATGACTGTGATATTTAATATAACAGAAAAGAGCATTGTTAGCATTGCCAGGGCTAACACTTCTTTTGTGCTCTTTAAGTTTGCCAGAAAGAGAACATCCAGTTTCTTTGAAGTATTGGAGAGGACAAGAGGAGCAGGAAACGGAGTAGACACTGGAAGCATCAGTGGCAGGAGAAGAGGTATGAACTAGATTACTATGAAGGGTATTAGTTTGATGTCCAAAGGATGGAGGGTGTTAAGATTTAAGAGACTGGAAATGTAGTTAAGTCAGAGTACATAAGATTTTGCAGGAAAGATAGTTTGGGAGAAAAGAAACTCTGCTTAACATGTGAGCAGGCAGGGTTTATGAAATTGTAATATTAGTCAAGGCAGGAAAATGAGCTGTAAAGAGTAGAAATTTCTAAGTTAAGAAACTGAGGGTCACAGATGCAGAGGGAATGGAGAAGAAAGAAACAAGAGCATGGTGAGAAAAGTAGTGAATGTACATATTTCTGTGCTAGTGATAAACAAAAAGAGAAGCCTGTCACTGAGCAGTGGGCATGCACATCAAGGAAAGGAAGCAAAACTGTTAAGGGCAAGAAGGAGCAAGATTGTTAACAGCAAAAAATGGTTAGAAGAGACTAATCATGTGGCCAAAAGACAAAGATGTTATTTACATAGAGAAGCCAACGAGAAGGACATATCCCAATAGTAAGAAGTAGAACAGCTTCAGAATACTCCATATGAAGGTTAGCAAGAACAGGGGAGAGAGGAGAGGCCTTAGCAATGCCCAAGGTTTGGGAATAAAATTTACCTTGAAGGGAAAAAGATTGGGAGTCCACACAAAGGCAAATAAGACAAAGAAAGACATCAGTGGGCATAGTGGATGAAGTAGCTCTTTATAGGTCTTCTCTCTGAGAAAACTGAGATCATCATCAAGAGGGACATTAGTGAATAGGGACTCAAGGTTAAGACTCAGCATCTTACAGGTCAGATGTGACCATACGCATTCAGTGAACTCTTGATAATGACGGAGGTGAGCAGGAGAAAACGAACCAAGAAAAATGAGTGAAAAATTTGGCCAACCAGGAGTCAAGAAGATAAATAGACAGAACCTTTAGAGAAAAGTGGGACATAAAGGGATACCAGGTTTATGAGTTTTAGGAAGACCATAGAAATAAGGTAGAGAGGGACAGATAATATGGAAATATTGAATATGATTAGAGTCAGGAAGATATAGATAGAGACTCCTATGTTTATAGTTAAAAGTTCTCTAAATAAGATCAAGAGGATTGGAAGTGAGTGGAGTGTAGATAAATGAGAGTCATAGAGCAAGGTTTCAGCTTGCTCTCAAGGACAACCTCCAAATTGCCTTTGTTGGAAGAAAGGATAACTATTAATAGCATATCTAAGAGGAGTAAGGGTAAGTTGATAGTGATGGGATAAATGGTAATTTTTAGAAGACAGGTTATCAAAGGCAGGAATAAGAGCACAACAACTTTCCTAATATGATTCTTAGCCCTGACTTAGTCTCTGTCATGACTTGACCTGACCTGCATCTGCTTTCCTTTCCTCTTCACCTTTTCTATATTTTTATTGCCTTTCATGTCTTCCTAGGTGAGTTCTGTCCTGTAGGGGTTTTGTCCCATGGGATTTTGTCCTGTGTCCATGGACCAGTAGCTGTCATGCAGTGCTCCTCTCTTCTCCTATTCTTAAAAACTACTACTACTACTACTAACTACTACTACTACTACTACTACTACTACTACTACTACTACTACTACTACTACTACTATTACTACTATTACTACTACTACTATTACTACTACTATTACTACTATTACTACTACTATTACTACTATTACTACTACTACTATTACTACTACTACTATTACTACTACTATTACTACTACTACTACTACTACTACTACTATTACTACTACTACTACTATTACTACTACTACTATTACTACTACTACTATTACTACTACTACTATTACTACTATTACTACTACTACTATTACTACTACTACTACTACTACTACTATCACTACTACTACCACTACCACTACTACTACCACTACTACTACCACTACTACTACTACCACCGCCGCCGCCGCTGCCTATCTACTTCTATCTATCTAGTGCTTCTCCTTTTCCTCTTCCTCCTCTTCTTCTTCCTCCTCCTCTTCTTAAGTTGGACTAGAACAGTGTCATAAGTTTCAGTCTCCTTATATTGCTGGTTGTTTGTGTATATATACATGTATATAACACACACACACACACACACACACACACACACACACACACACACACACACACACACAGTGTGTGTGTGTTTGTATGTATATATATAGTTTGTGTGGACAAACATGCATACATATACACATAAAACATGAAGGTTTTAAAAACCATTTGTAAAAGAAAAATAATTCAAAGATGGTAATGAGGTTGTAGAAAGTAAATTGAATCTGAAAAATAAAATGCCATGAATTCATTAATATCAATAATGTTGAATCCATTAATTGAACCTAACTTCAAAATAGAAATTATTAAGGTATTTTAATAGAAAATAAGGCAGTAGATTTGGATGAGGTATCTCCATGGGTTTGTAAGAAAAGTACAAATATCTTGAGTTAGCACTGGCTTACCTTGAAGACTTTATATTAAAAAAAAAAAAAAATGATCAAATATCATGTCAGTACTTAAAGACAGGAGGAGAGGTCTTCAAAGTTCTAGGTTTTTCATTAACAAATGTAGGTGTTAAAATAACTGAGAAGTTAATTTGTGGAAAGTGAATAAAACATTTGAAGGATAAAATCATGCTAAATGATAACTAGCTGTATTTTACCTGAATTTATTTTTTTCAATATTTTCAGTAAATATAATATAGAAAGTATAAGAGAGCAAAGTAAATGGACAGGCTGCATTTACCTAGATTTAAAAAATCCTTAAGTAAAGTTTCTCATGAGAAATTAATTTTGATATTTTTTAAATATAGGTGGCATAAAAGGTGAAGATAGAAGACTTGTTCAAAAATAAGTTGGAAACATTGATATGAAGAAAAAAATCTTAGTAGGATAATGTCACTAGTCAGATCCTACGAAGATCTCCTTACTCAACTGATATAGTTTATAGACGATACATTGTACATGAAGGAATAAATTTTATTTCTAAATACAGTATAACTGAAATTTGTGAAAATGAATACGTAGTTTAAACATTGTCTGGTAGGTCAGTGTCAGAGTTGGTCTCACAACTGAAGAAATGCAAATTCAAATCTTGAGTGAAGCAGATGAATAGATAAGTGTCCCTACACCTGCTGCTTCAGTTCAACTAACAGTAAACAGTTATTTGACTACTATAAGCCATATCCTAGGCAAGAGGAGTTAAGGAACTTAACAAAAATAAGCCATACTTCTTGTCTTTCTTGGATTATTTATATTTCAGAGTTAATAATGGAAGCATTTCTTCACCAAGAGCAAAGACCCTTTAAAATATAAACATCTTCTTAATAAGTGTAATAATTAGAACATTGGCCAAAATTCATTAAAGAAAAAGAAATGAAATGTGGAGAGTAATACCATAGATTGTTGATGAGTTATTCATTTTTGCACCTGCAAAATGCAGGTGAATATCAGCTTGCTGAGTTTATGTGATTGATTCAGAAAAACTGTTCAAAAAAATTAATGCTCACAGGCAAATGATAGTACCATCATTAAAAGAGAGAACAGTGTCATGCACACACCAAGATGCTACAGTAGCAGAGATACTAACAAAGCCTAATAAACAAAACATCATTTCTTGTTGCTAATATTTAGGACTTAAAAACAAATAAAGATTACAAAGCTAGCTATGTAAGTGGACTGCAGTGTTTAGAGCATTCACAGAAATACATGTAAGGAGTGTTTTGAAAGGTGAGATACGAGTGCAAAACTTCAGTATATACGTACATGAGAGAGTAAGTTTGAGGGAGGAGTAGGACTTTATGTAAGAGACTCATCTTGTTGTACAGAACTGCTGAAATCATCAAATGATATATTAGAAGTACAGTACTAAGTATTAAAGTGAAAATAAAAATTAGTAATTTTCTCTGTACTATATAAACCACCTTCAATAATGATGGAGAAAGTCAAGGAACAGATAAGGAAAATAGATGGCTGCCTTGGAAGCCATTTTCCCAATGTTAAATGTTAGACTAACAGCATTGTACCAGAAATAGTACCTGGCAGCACTTTAACTCAAAATACACATACCAGTGAGCTATTGGGATCTTGGTCTGAACCGAGAGAAAACAGAACTTAGAAATGGAAATGCACTAGATTTAATCTTCACTGTGAGGAATTACTTTAATCAGACATATAACAATTTCCAATTACAACCTCACTGAAGTATAGATAAGCATAAAGCCATATGTAGAGAACCAAAAAAAAAAAAAATAGATAATGTGAATGAAGGGAGATTGAGAATATTTAACATAAACAATTGGAGAATTTACTGGGACATAATAAATAAGGAACTATCAGCCATTCCCCAGAAGATTGTCCTAAGCATCTTTAACCTACACCAATACATGGAAAAGCTTTATACAGAAGCATATAATGTCTATGAATTATGTTCCATTAAGAAAGCCCACTAGATCAGGTATTGAAAGAAAACATAGAAGAATGTACAGAAGAAACAGTGGTTACTGAAGTGCTCAAAACAAGTGTGTGCCACAATAAAGGAAAGGTATTCTGCACTGAGAGATGCCAATATAGTGTAGGGCAGAAATTAAAACTTTCATACCAGATGGAAGAGACAAAAAAAACAAAATGTTTTCAGTAAAATGCAATAAATTCTAAATATTTCTAAATGTGCAGACTCCAAATAAAAGAGCACCACTAAAGTTGCTCACTGTTTACACGAGGTTCATACACTGGTCCCCTTAAGGAAAGTTCCTTAATGCCAGTGAAAGGCTCTTCATGCAAGAAATTGGACCTGTTCTTTTCTTCCTTGAATCAAATCTGATTTCTTCCCATTACCCCAAGGCACATATGACCCCTCAAATTTATTGCTCTCCCTTAAATATAATATTAATAATAATAATAATAATAATAGTTCAGTAACACTGATATCAAAATGAAAAGGAGCAAAATTTTGAAAGACCAGTGTGAATCATTGTTCAGTACAGTGGAACCCCGCTTTACGATGACCTCCCAATGCGACCAATTATGTAAGTGTATTTATGTAAGTGCGTTTGTACGTGTATGTTTGGGGGTCTGAAATAATGGACTAATCTACTTCACAATATTCCTTATGGGAACAAATTCATTCAGTACTGGCACCTGAACATACTTCTGGAATGAAATAATATCGTAAACTGGTGGTCCACTGTATTCTACTAAATGACAGGAGAGATAGGCTCCAAATAGTTTTTCATTACCTGTGCCCACCCTACAAATCCTTTATCTGACATATACACAAATTTTCCAGACTTTGAAAAGGAGGTAAAAAAACATGCTCACACATGCAGCATGATGGCCTCATTCATGAAACTCTTTACATATCTAGAAGTGCAAAATACTACTAGCATGAATTCTCCATATTGTTGTTAGAAAGAGCTAAGATATAACTCAAATCCAAGAGGCCTTAAAACCTGCAGACTTTGCTCTTCTAGTTAAAGGAAGCAGTAGAGCTCTTACACACACAATTAAAGACTAAAAGCATTAACAGCACACAGAAGTCTTTGGAGGGGTGGTGAAGTGCCAAATTACAAATTTTATAGAAAAACATGACCAACACATAAGTCAACATGGATTTATTGCTGAAAAGATCATTCTCTTCTCTAAAACCATCATGACAAAAGTACGGACGCTTTGGAAGAAAACCAAAATTCAGATGTGGTTTATAGAGACTTTGCTAAGACTTTTGGCAAATGTGATAGTGGAGTGATGGCTCATAAAATAAGGTCAGCAGAATAACAGGAAAAGTCAGAAAATATATATTCAGTTTTCTAAGGAATAGAAAACACAGAGTTGTAGTCAACAAAGCAACATTTAGCCTTAGAAAAATAATTTCAGTAACCTCTGGGAAGATGACAGTGAAAATTTGCAAAAGCAGATATCATTGAAGTCTTCCAGTGGACAGTAGAAAATTATATGATGTTCATTTGTGACACATTTCAACTGCTCAGATATGGAATGAATGAAAAAACTGAAAGGAGCACTGGATACAGTACACAAGAATTCCACCTCAGAGTGAAAGAAGTGTGTAGAAAATGGCCAATCATTTAGAGAACATGAAATGGAAAATGTCACTTAAGCCAGAAAAATAGCAGGGTGGATAATAAGAATTTTTAAAACAATGCTGATGAGACACTCTTTAAATTACTTGTGCTCACACTCTTGGAATGTAGCTCATTGTTGATTGCTCTGTTCATGACAGGAGAATCATTAGAGCTGGGAAAGATGCAGAGATTGTTTACTAACTGCATAGAACCAGTAATACATTTAAACTGCTAGAAGGAAATGCCTCAAAGTACTTGGATTGTATTCTCTGGAGTAAAGGAGAGAGAGAGATATCTGATAATACAGTGCATACAGTAGGTCTGCAGTGTACAACATTCTGACATAATGTTTATCATGTCGGCACTTTGGGACCATTTGATCATGCTAACAAGTGATTCACTCTTCAGATGGTGGGACTGTGTAGCTAAGAAAACTTACAAAACCAGTCGCACATGTTCTGATGTTTTGTGGGCATCCTGACAGTCCAGCATCTCTTGATCAATTATCCCATTCATCAGAGAGCATGTCAGTTTCATTTTTGACACCTTCAGTGCCCTGACATATTTCCTTTTTGTGCCCTTCTCTCTGTTCCACCTTGAATGCAAACTCACTCCTAGTGACTGCTTATCTCATTAGTATTAGCTACATCAACCATAACCTCCATCCTACCATTGTCTTCCTGCCAGTTCCCTCCTTTAACACATGTAACTCTTCCCCTCAGTTTCCTCTTACACCTTTGCACTGTAGTGTTGAATGGCCCTTATAGTTTTAACATTTACCATTAGTATAATGATTTTGTAATATTTATGGCAGTGTTACAAAACTTCATTTAGAAAATAGGAAACTGATAAAATAATAAAGTGGTTCAACAACATGCACTGAAAAATAAATCAATGAAATAAACTTGGAATTAATGCAAAAAAGCCTCCTGATCTACAAACTTACCAGAGATTTATGCAACCTATCAATATCCTAAATTAAAGAAGAGAAAGTGGATGCAGTGCAGCAGAAAAGAGCAAATGCAAATCAAATTATACCAATGTATTCATCATGATAAAAATAATACAAATAGATTGTAAAAGGAAAAATCAAAGAATCAAGTACAACAAAAAATTTTTAATCAGTTGAAGAAACTCGGCAAAGATCTATACATTATTGTGACTAAACTGTCAGGACTATGATGATGAAGTAAGAACATCAAAATGTTACTGTTGTGTTTCCTCGGTCTTTTTGGTTACATTTGTAAAAATATATTTAATTGCTATAAATAGCATATGTAGAGAAATTGACTTATGCTTATGGAGTGGAAAAAAACACCAGTGTTGATGTTAAGAGGACAAGCTTAGGATGGTAGGGAATGCCCTCTAAATTATAGGCCTGTCTTATTAATAAGTATTGACTACTGTCATCAGTGGACAATTACTAGTGTGCTGACTCATGATGATCCAGCTTCATTTTACACTTAGTTTTCTGATGCATTACCATAACATCAATTTCTGAATGTCTCTTTATACAATGTTTTCTTTTATTTTTATATAGGTTCACCCTATCCTCTTAACTCTCATAAGCATCTATGTGAATATCTCACATATGATTTGCAGTAAATTTCTTGTCTAGGTTACGTTGTCCATTAGCCATAAAAAAAAAAAATTACAACGTAAGATAACTGCAATAAAAAAAATTGTGGTGCACGAACAAAGAATGGGCAGCCACTTAATGTGGAGGACAAACTATGTCAGATTTTTACTGTTTAAGGAGTATTTATCAGTCTTACATTTGACTGTCTTTACAACAGTGAATTAATGTCTGTGATTAAGAGGAAGGGCTGTTAGGCTAGATTAGAGGAGGTTACAAAAACTAATAAAATGCATATCTAAACACAAATAAGTAAATATTGAGCTTACACACCTGGTTGTCTTGGTGAATATAGATTCTTCAGATCTGCACAAATATATCACACATAAGGAGAACCACTATCCTACAAGGCTCATTTCTATTACTGATAACATTTTTAATATATATATATATATATATATATATATATATATATATATATATATATATATATATATATATAGATATATAAAATATCTGTCTATCTTGCTAGGAGTAAATCAGTTTTGTACTGTATGTGAATATGCTTGCTCATGATGCTAAAATTTCACCTGAAACAAAATACTAAATTGACTCAAAATTAGTGCAAGAAAATTTAAATTTAGCAGCTGAAGGAATAAATTTCTGATATAATTTATCATAGATAATGACTCCAAGAGAAGTTTAGTATACATACCATAAACACTGCAAACTGAGAAGCAGTGTTTATGACAAAGAGATCAGACATATCAGATGTATATAAAAACATACATGCATGAATATATACTCACATATACACACACACACATGCACACATATGTATATATATATATATATATATATATATATATATATATATATATATATATATATATATATATATATATATATATATATATATAATGTATGTATAATGTATGTATATATACATACATACATACATACATACATACATACATACATACATACATACATACACACACACACACACACACACGGGGCCAGGAGCTAGGACTCGACCCCTGCAACCACAAATAGGTGAGTACACACACACACATATGGATACATACATGCACATGCATATATACACACATACAAATACACACACACACACAAATACACACACACACACACACACACACACACACACACACACACACACACACACACACACACATACACACACACACACGCATATAGAACAGGCCTAGTGTCTAATCGACATGTGCCTAAGACAAAATGGTAACTAACACGCATATAGAACAGGCCTAGTGTCTAATCGACATGTGCCTAAGACAAAATGGTAACTAACTAACAAGCTTTCATTCATACAGTTATAATTATATACATGCAAATGCATACACCACACAAACCCACATACACAACAGGCCAAGTGTCTGTCGACAAGTGCCTTTGACAACTGATAACTAAGAAACAAACATCTGCAGAGCAGAGGTGGAACTAACAGTTGGGAAGTGGAGATGAATAAGTAACCTTAAACTCTAGTGTAGCATACAAGTTTTTGCTTTACAATTTCTTGCAAGTCATCCCATACATATAGGGTAATGCTTTACCCGTCATTATTTAAACACATTACTCAACCCTTTCACTCTTAAATTGATAATAATGCAGTACCAAAACTTTGGATGAATTTAGTGTGATATTAATACTGATTCAATTTAAAGGTGCTCCAGTTTTCAAATATAGTACATACACATATGTAGTTTGAGTGTGGGTTTGTGTGCGATTGTGTGTGCACCAGTTTTGAGATATATTGTAGTACACATGTGTAGTGCATGCTTGCATACATGTGAGCATGTGTGATTGTATATGCAGCATATATATATGTGTGTGTATGTCATACTGAATAAGCCAAACTGGCAAGTTAGGCCTAAAAAGAATAAGCAGAGTGCAAATTTGTTTATACCATAAATTTGCAAAATTAATCTAAACAAAAAAAAATATGTATCATTGATTTTAAATATTATTAAATAAACTTAAAATGATATATTATATATTTAGTAGAATGTGACTAAAAAAAAGACTTGGGTAAAAATAAAAAAAATAAAGCTGTCAATCTGTAATTTGTTTAAGAAGTTCGATTTTTAAGACAGTTCAGTCTGTTCAGCAAGTTTGGCTTACACACACACACACACACACACACACACACACACACACACGTACGTGCCTCCCAACCAGGTCAACCACAGTGCAACCAAACACTCTAAACCAAAACACCCATGCCACATCCAATGCCCCCACCCACTGCATTACAAACTCCACCCCTACAGGAACCACCCATAGTTCCTTATCAGGTCTCCCACTTCCCCAACCCCAATACACCTCACAGACCACAGTCTTAGAAAAGAAGTTGAAGGTGTGGTATACAAATGCAGATGGAATAACAAATAAGTATGAGGAGTGGCACGAAAGAATCAAGGAGACATCCCCAGATATAATAGCACTCACAGAAACAAAACTCACCAGATTAATAACAGATTCAATCTTTCCATCCGGATATCAAATCCTCAGGAAAGACAGAGGGAGGAGAGGGGGAGGAGGAGTTGCACTGCTCATTAAAAACCAGTGGGGTTTTGAGGAAATGAATGGAATGGATGGCACGGGCGAAAGGGACTACTTAGTAGGAACAATCCAGTCTGAGGGACATAAGGTGATAATTGCAGTAATGTACAACCCACCACAGTACTGCAGGAGGCCAAGAGAAGAATACGATGAGAGCAACAGAGCAATGGTCGACACACTAGCCAAGGTGGCCAGGAGAGCACACATGGGGGGAGCAAAGTTACTAGTTATGGGTGATTTCAATCACAAGGAGATTGACTGGGAAAACCTGGAGCCCCATGGGGGTCCCGAAACATGGAGAGCCAAGATGATGGATGTGGTACTGGAAAACCTCATACATCAACATGTTAGAGACACTACCAGAGAGAGAGGAGAGGATGAACCAGCAAGACTGGACCTTGTATTCACCTTGAGTAGTTCGGACATCGAGGATATCATGTATGACAGGCCCCTGGGAGCTAGTGATCATGTGGTTCTGTTCTTCGACTACATAGCTGAGCTTCAAGTGGAGAGAGTAGCAGGAATAGGGTGGGAAAAACCAAACTACAAAAGGGGGAACTACTCAGGCATGAGGAACTTCCTTCAAGACATTCAGTGGGAGAGGGAACTGACAGGAAAACCAGTACAAGAAATGATGGACTATGTGGCAACAAAATGCAAGGAGGCGGAGGAGAGGTTTGTTCCCAAGGGAAACAGAAATAATGGGAAGAACAGAATGAGTCCTTGGTTCACCCAAAGGTGTAGGGAGGCAAAAACTAGGTGTACTAGAGAATGGAAAAGGTACAGAAGACAGAGAACTCAGGAAAATAAAGAGATTAGCCGAAGAGCCAGAAAACGAATATGCACAGATAAGAAGGGAGGCTCAGTGACAATATCAAAATGACATAGCATTGAAAGTCAAGACTGACCCGAAGCTGTTGTACAGCCACATCAGGAGGAAAACAACAGTCAAGGACCAGGTAATTAGACTGAGGAAGGGTGATGGGGAATTCACAAGAAATGACCGAGAGGTATGTCAGGAGCTCAACACGAGATTTAAAGAAGTATTTACAGTGGAAACCAGTAGGACTCCAGGAAATCAGAACAGGGGGGTACACCAGCAAGTGCTGGATGAGGTACATATAACCAAGGAGGAGGTGAAGAAGCTGCTATGCGAACTTGACACCTCAAAGGCGGTGGGACCAGACAACATCTCTCCGTGGGTCCTGAAAGAGGGAGCAGAGATATTGTGTGTGCCATTAACAAAGATCTTCAACACATCATTTGAAACTGGGCAACTCCCTGAGGTATGGAAGATGGCAAATGTAGTCCCAATTTTTAAAAAGGGAGACAGACATGAGGCACTAAACTACAGACCTGTATCACTAACGTGTACAGTATGCAAGGTCATGGAGAAGATCATCAGGAGGAGAGTGGTGGAGCACCTGAAAAGAAACAAGTGTATAATTGACAACCAGCACGGTTTCAGGGAAGGAAAATCCTGTGTCACAAACCTATTAGAGTTTTATGACAAGGTGACAGAAGTAAGACAAGAGAGAGAGGGGTGGATCGTCTGCATTCTTTTGGAGTGCAAGAAGGCCTTCGACACAGTTCCTCACAAGAGGTTACTGCAAAAGCTAGAGGATCAGGCACACATAACAGGAAAGGCACACATAACAGGAAAGGCACTGCAATGGATCAGGGAATACCTGACTGGGAGGCACCAACGAGTCATGGTACGTGACGAGGTGTCAGAGTGGGCGCCTGTGACAAGCGGGGTTCCACAGGGGTCAATCCTAGGACCTGTGCTGTTCTTGGTATATGTGAACGACATAACGGAAGGGATAGACTCAGAAGTGTCCTTGTTTGCAGATGATGTGAAGATAATGAGAAGAATCAAATCGGATGAGGATCAGGCAGGACTACAAAGAGACCTGGACAGGCTACAAGCCTGGTCCAGCAACTGGCTCCTTGAGTTTAACCCTGCCAAATGCAAAGTCATGAAGATTGGGGAAGGGCAAAGAAGACCGCAGACACAATATAGTTTAGATGGCCAAAGACTGCAAACCTCACTCAAGGAAAAAGATCTGGGGGTGAGTATAACACCGAGCATATCTCCTGAGGCGCACATCAATCAGATAACTGCTGCAGCATACGGGCGCCTGGCAAACCTACGGATAGTGTTCCGATACCTCAGTAAGGATTCGTTCAAGACTCTGTATACCATTTACGTCAGGCCCATACTGGAGTATGCAGCACCAGTTTGGAATCCACACCTAGTCAAGCACGTCAAGAAACTAGAGAAAGTGCATAGGTTTGCAACAAGACAAGTCCCAGAGCTATGGGGATTGCCCTACAAAGAAAGGTTGAGGGAAATCGGTCTGACGACACTGGAGGACAGGAGGGTCAGGGGAGACATGATAACGACATATAAAATACTGCACAGAATAGAAAAGGTGGACAAAGATGGGATGTTCCAGAGAAGGGACACAGACACAAGAGGTCACAATTGGAAGTTGAAGACTCAGATGAATCAAAGGGATGTTAGGAAGTATTTCTTCAGTCATAGAGTAGTTAAGCCGTGGAATAGCCTAGAAAGTGAAGTAGTGGAGGCGGGAACCATACATAGTTTTAAGGTGAGGTATGATAAAGCTCATGGAGCAGGGAGAGAGAGGACCTAGTAGCAATCAGCGAAGAGGCGGGGCCAGGAGCTATGACTCGACCCCTGCAACCACAAATAGGTGAGTACAAATAGGTGAGTACACACACACACACACACACACACACACACACACACACACACACACACACACACACACACACACACACACACACACACACATACACACACATACACACACATACACACACATACACATGCACACAGTTGACCATTGGTTGACATGGGTAGTTATATTCCTGGAAATAAGGTGTAATAAAAAATTGTGTAAAATGAACTGATGAACATATGGGAAAAAGAGGGTTACATTTATTAAACTTCCAATAAGAGCCAACTAAATATTTTTTAGGTCTTGGAATTGTAAAGAGCAATCATAATAATGTAATAGCAGGTGGATGCAATGATGTGTTGCATTAAATAATAATCTTATGGGTACAAACATTATGGAAATATTGCTTCTTACCATAAATTCTGGTACTGGCATATGTTGATGATTTTGAGAGGATGGTGTAGCCATACTGGGCTGAAGTGGAAAGTTGTGGATTGTTAACTGAGGTGGATGGCTGAGGTTCTTGCACTAATGGTTGTACTGGCTTACTGAAGAATTCTGTAATATGTTTTAGGTCAGTTTTACCCTGCGGTACTTTATACAGCTAATGGTAAGGCATCTTCAGCCAGTTTCTAGATTTATCAAGGTCCTTTCAGTGTAAAAGTCAACATGGAACTACTCACATAACCATTATATTATCAACTGTTTTTCTTCAGGTTCTTCCTCATCATCTTCTGTTATCTGCCTTCCCTGAAACTAGGTATTGAGCTCTGCCAACATTTCTTCTGGAATTCTTTCTTTTTCATCTTCTATCAATTTGTTCACGTCTTCCTGCATATCTTCAAGACCCTCACCTGGTAATATCCTTACCAGCTGAGCAATTTCCCGGACCTGGCTCTCATCTCAGAGACAACCTCTAAAAGTATTCATCACAGTAGGCCGTATCTTTTCCCAGCCTGTATTTCATAGTAATTGGAACACTTAATTCTATGCATTTTTGACATAACTGATGGCACCTGCAATGTTAAATTTATGCCAAAAGTCTTGCACTCCAAGGTCTAAGTCAGCATTCATTGCTGCAGCTAGTTACCTCATCACTTTTTGTGTGTAGTTACACTTAAATGTTCTAATAATTCCACATTCCAGTGGTTGCATTAAAGATGTTGTATTTAGTGATAAAAACACAACTTTTACATGTGGATGCACATCCAACAAAACTTCTGGATGAGTATGGGAATCATCTGGAGTGAAGATAATGCAAGGTTCTTGCTGCACATATAAAAAAGACTTCGGGAATAAAGTGATGTTTAAACCACTCAATAAATAATTCCTCTATCATCCATGCTGATTGGTTTGACCTCCAAATAACTGACAAAGTGGTTTCATCTGTACGTTTCAAAACACAGGGAGTATTGGGGCAATAAATAACCATGGGCTTATTCTTCAAGTTGTGTGACATAGTACAGTACCTCAAAGTAGCAAGCTCAAGTGATCCTTTGCTACTTTGAATCCTGGTGCACTTTTCTTTGCTGGCTGATGTAAGTTCTCACTGGCATCTTCCAATTAAGATTTGTTTCTTCTACATTAAACACGTGCTGTGTCTTATAATCACCCTAAGAAGTAATTTCCTACAATTCATCAGGGAAAATTCCTTATAACCATGTTATCAGCAGAAGCTCTTTCACCAGAAAATCAAATATTATGGACAAGACAGCACAATTTGAACTTATGGAAACCAGCCTGTCATAAACACCATGGGCTTTTTACATGCATTATCAAGTGTCACCCATCTCTGTACAAACAGTGTATCATGTGGAAATAAATTTTAACGAGGCCTTCCTCGTTACTCACTGTTTTATAGTAATCTAAGGCTTTTTTCATTATTAAGATGAAATTAAGTGGTGGACCTTTCATAGTTTTTTGCTCAAACTTTTTACTCTAACTTTTCCATAATATTTTGCTGTTGTGATCTGTGTCATTCTTTTCAGGTCACAGCCTGGATTACCCATTTCACAAGCTTGTATCTATGCCACAGACCATTGGCTTATGCCATTTCCATCACACATGTGCCACCCTTAAGTTTATTTAATATCTCAATTTTCTTCAGAACACTTATGATGTTCATTGTTATGTTTCCTTGCACTTCCAGGATCACTCACATTCCTTGTGGGTGCCATGGTAATTATCCAGAGATGAAATGATGGAAAGATAAAAACTCAGTTCATTAACATGACTGAATATGATACTGGATATTTACTGACTCAAGGGAGATTGTGTACATTACTTAGGCCTTCCCCATAAGACAGTGGACTCGCCCTTAGCCTCATTGTGAGAAAGATGGGAAAGAACCCAACATTTGCAACATTTTCCCCTGCATGTACTCTGCCATGTAAATTTATTAAAACGATGTGCTCACTGAAAGTATGCTGCACTTTTGCAGCCATATTAATACAAAAATGTGTTAACATTGTGTGTTAATCAATGATCTACTGTGTGTTCGTGTGTGTGTGTATATATATATATATATATATATATATATATATATATATATATTATATATATTATATATATAATATATATATATATATATATATATATATATATATATATATAATATAATATATATAATATATATATATATAGAAATATATATATAGAAATATATATATAGAAATGTTAAAAGCAGGTGGGGATATAGTTTTGGAGTGGTTGGTGCAATTATTTAATAAATGTATGGAAGAGGGTAAGGTACCTAGGGATTGGCAGAGAGCATGCATAGTTCCTTTGTATAAAGGCAAAGGGGATAAAAGAGAGTGCAAAAATTATAGGGGGATAAGTCTGTTGAGTGTACCTGGTAAAGTGTATGGTAGAGTTATAATTGAAAGAATTAAGAGTAAGACGGAGAATAGGATAGCAGATGAACAAGGAGGCTTTAGGAAAGGTAGGGGGTGTGTGGACCAGGTGTTTACAGTGAAACATATAAGTGAACAGTATTTAGATAAGGCTAAAGAGGTCTTTGTGGCATTTATGGATTTGGAAAAGGCGTATGACAGGGTGGATAGGGGGGCAATGTGGCAGATGTTGCAAGTGTATGGTGTAGGAGGTAGGTTACTGAAAGCAGTGAAGAGTTTTTACGAGGATAGTGAGGCTCAAGTTAGAGTATGTAGGAAAGAGGGAAATTTTTTCCCAGTAAAAGTAGGCCTTAGACAAGGATGTGTGATGTCACCGTGGTTGTTTAATATATTTATAGATGGGGTTGTAAGAGAAGTAAATGCGAGGGTCTTGGCAAGAGGCGTGGAGTTAAAAGATAAAGAATCACACACAAAGTGGGAGTTGTCACAGCTGCTCTTTGCTGATGACACTGTGCTCTTGGGAGATTCTGAAGAGAAGCTGCAGAGATTGGTGGATGAATTTGGTAGGGTGTGCAAAAGAAGAAAATTAAAGGTGAATACAGGAAAGAGTAAGGTTATGAGGATAACAAAAAGATTAGGTGATGAAAGATTGAATATCAGATTGGAGGGAGAGAGTATGGAGGAGGTGAACGTATTCAGATATTTGGGAGTGGACGTGTCAGCGGATGGGTCTATGAAAGATGAGGTGAATCATAGAATTGATGAGGGAAAAAGAGTGAGTGGTGCACTTAGGAGTCTGTGGAGACAAAGAACTTTGTCCTTGGAGGCAAAGAGGGGAATGTATGAGAGTATAGTTTTACCAACGCTCTTATATGGGTGTGAAGCGTGGGTGATGAATGTTGCAGCGAGGAGAAGGCTGGAGGCAGTGGAGATGTCATGTCTGAGGGCAATGTGTGGTGTGAATATAATGCAGAGAATTCGTAGTTTGGAAGTTAGGAGGAGGTGCGGGATTACCAAAACTGTTGTCCAGAGGGCTGAGGAAGGGTTGTTGAGGTGGTTCGGACATGTAGAGAGAATGGAGCGAAACAGAATGACTTCAAGAGTGTATCAGTCTGTAGTGGAAGGAAGGCGGGGTAGGGGTCGGCCTAGGAAGGGTTGGAGGGAGGGGGTAAAGGAGGTTTTGTGTGCGAGGGGCTTGGACTTCCAGCAGGCATGCGTGAGCGTGTTTGATAGGAGTGAATGGAGACAAATGGTTTTTAATACTTGACGTGCTGTTGGAGTGTGAGCAAAGTAACATTTATGAAGGGATTCAGGGAAACCGGCAGGCCGGACTTGAGTCCTGGAGATGGGAAGTACAGTGCCTGCACTCTGAAGGAGGGGTGTTAATGTTGCAGTTTAAAAACTGTAGTGTAAAGCACCCTTCTGGCAAGACAGTGATGGAGCGAATGATGGTGAAAGTTTTTCTTTTTCGGGCCACCCTGCCTTGGTGGGAATCGGCCAGTGTGATAAAAAAAAAAAAAAAAATATAATATATAATATATATACATAATATATATATATACATAATATATATATATATATAATATATATATATATAATATATACATATATATAATATATAATATATATATATATAATATAATATAATGTTGTGCAAATGATAAGAAAGAGATGATTGTGGATGTTATGAATGAGAAGAAACTGGATGTCCTGGCTTTAAGTGAAACAAAGCTGAAGGGGGTGGGAGAGTTTCAATGGAGAGGAATAAATGGGATTAGGTCAGGGGTTTCAAATAGAGTTAGAGCTAAAGAAGGAGTAGCAATAATGTTGAAGGATAAGCTATGGCAGGAAAAGAGGGACTACAAATGTATAAATTCAAGGATTATGTGGAGTAAAATAAAGATTGGATGTGAAAAGTGGGTTATAGTAAGCGTGTATGCACCTGGAGAAGAGAGAAGTGTAGAGGAGAGAGAGAGATTCTGGAAAATGTTGAGTGAATGCGTGGGGAGTTTTGAATCAAGTGTGAGAGTAATGGTGGTTGGGGATTTCAATGCTAAAGTGGGTAAAAATGTTATGGAGGGAGTAGTAGGTAATTTTGGGGTGCCAGGGGTAAATGTAAATAGGGAGCCTTTAATTGAGCTATGTGTAGAAAGAAATTTGGTAATAAGTAATACATATTTTATGAAAAAGAGGATAAATAAATATACAAGGTATGATGTAGCACGTAATGAAAGTAGTTTGTTAGATTATGTATTGGTGGATAAAAGGTTGATGGGTAGGCTCCAGGATGTACATGTTTATAGAGGGGCAACTGATATATCGGATCATTATTTAGTTGTAGCTACAGTTAGAGTAAGAGGTAGATGGGAAAAGAGGAAGGTGGCAACAACAAGTAAGAGGGAGGTGAAAGTGTATAAACTAAGGGAGGAGGAAGTTCGGGCGAGATATAAGTGACTATTGGCAGAAAGGTGGGCTAGTGCAAAGATGAGTAGTGGGGGGGTTGAAGAGGGTTGGAATAGTTTTAAAAATGCAGTATTAGAATGTGGGGCAGAAGTTTGTGGTTATAGGAGGGTGGGGGCAGGAGGAAAGAGGAGTGATTGGTGGAATGATGAAGTAAAGGGTGTGATAAAAGAGAAAAAGGTAGCTTACGAGAGGTTTTTACAAAGCAGAAGTGTTATAAGAAGAGCAGAGTATATGGAGAGTAAAAGAAAGGTGAAGAGAGTGGTGAGAGAGTGCAAAAGGAGAGCAGATGAAAGAGTGGGAGAGGCACTGTCAAGAAATTTTAATGAAAATAAGAAAAAATTTTGGAGTGAGTTAAACAAGTTAAGAAAGCCTAGGGAAAGTATGGATTTGTCAGTTAAAAACAGAGTAGGGGAGTTAGTAGATGGGGAGAGGGAGGTATTAGGTAGATGGCGAGAATATTTTGAGGAACTTTTAAATGTTAAGGAAGAAAGGGAGGCGGTAATTTCATGCATTGGCCAGGGAGGTATACCATCTTTTAGGAGTGAAGAAGAGCAGAATGTAAGTGTGGTGGAGGTACGTGAGGCATTACGTAGAATGAAAGGGGGTAAAGCAGCTGGAACTGATGGGATCATGACAGAAATGTTAAAAGCAGGGGGGGATATAGTGTTGGAGTGGTTGGTACTTTTGTTTAATAAATGTATGAAAGAGGGGAAGGTACCTAGGGATTGGCGGAGAGCATGTATAGTCCCTTTATATAAAGGGAAAGGGGACAAAAGAGATTGTAAAAATTATAGAGGAATAAGTTTACTGAGTATACCAGGAAAAGTATACGGTAGGGTTATAATTGAAAGAATTAGAGGTAAGACAGAATGTAGAATTGCGGACAAGCAAGGAGGCTTCAGAGTGGGTAGGGGATGTGTAGATCAAGTGTTTACATTGAAGCATATATGTGAACAGTATTTAGATAAAGGTAGGGAAGTTTTTATTGCATTTATGGATTTAGAAAAGGCATATGATAGAGTGGATAGAGGAGCAATGTGGCAGATGTTGCAAGTATATGGAATAGGTGGTAAGTTACTAAATGCTGTAAAGAGCTTTTATGAGGATAGTGAGGCTCAGGTTAGGGTGTGTAGAAGAGAGGGAGAATACTTCCCGGTAAAAGTAGGTCTTAGACAGGGATGTGTAATGTCACCATGGTTGTTTAATATATTTATAGATGGGGTTGTAAAAGAAGTAAATGCTTGGGTGTTCGGGAGAGGGGTGGGATTAAATTATGGGGAATCAAATTCAAAATGGGAATTGACACAGTTACTTTTTGCTGATGATACTGTGCTTATGGGAGATTCTAAAGAAAAATTACAAAGGTTAGTGGATGAGTTTGAGAATGTGTGTAAAGGTAGAAAGTTGAAAGTGAACATAGAAAAGAGTAAGGTGATGAGGGTATCAAATGATTTAGATAAAGAAAAATTGGATATCAAATTGGGGAGGAGGAGTATGGAAGAAGTGAATGTTTTCAGATACTTGGGAGTTGACGTGTCGGCGGATGGATTTATGAAGGATGAGGTTAATCATAGAATTGATGAGGGAAAAAAGGTGAGTGGTGCGTTGAGGTATATGTGGAGTCAAAAAACGTTATCTATGGAGGCAAAGAAGGGAATGTATGAAAGTATAGTAGTACCAACACTCTTATATGGATGTGAAGCTTGGGTGGTAAATGCAGCAGCGAGGAGACGGTTGGAGGCAGTGGAGATGTCCTGTCTAAGGGCAATGTGTGGTGTAAATATTATGCAGAAAATTTGGAGTGTGGAAATTAGGAGAAGGTGTGGAGTTAATAAAAGCATTAGTCAGAGGGCAGAAGAGGGGTTGTTGAGGTGGTTTGGTCATTTAGAGAGAATGGATCAAAGTAGAATGACATGGAAAGCATATAAATCTATAGGGGAAGGAAAGAGGGGTAGGGGTCGTCCTCGAAAGGGTTGGAAAGAGGGGGTAAAGGAGGTTTTGTGGGTGAGGGGCTTGGACTTCCAGCAAGCGTGCATGAGCGTGTTAGATAGGAGTGAATGGAGACGAATGATACTTGGGACCTGACGATCTGTTGGAGTGTGAGCAGGGTAATATTTAGTGAAGGGATTCAGGGAAACCGGTTATTTTCATATAGTCGGACTTGAGTCCTGGAAATGGGAAGTACAATGCCTGCACTTTAAAGGAGGGGTTTGGGATATTGGCAGTTTGGAGGGATATGTTGTGTATCTCTATACGTATATGCTTCTAAACTGTTGTATTCTGAGCACCTCTGCAAAAGCAGTGATAATGTGTGAGTGTGGTGAAAGTGTTGAATGATGATGAAAGTATTTTCTTTTTGGGGATTTTCTTTCTTTTTTTTGGGTCACCCTGCCTCGGTGGGAGCAAGCCGACTTGTTTAAAAAAAAAAAAAAAATGTATATATATATATATATATATATATGTATATATATGTATATGTATATATATGTATATATATATATATATATATATATATATATATATATATATATATATATATTCTCAATGGGGAAGTGGAATAGACTTCTTCCTCCATAAGCCAAAGGGGCTAGTAACCCCTTCTCCTGTATATATTACTAAATGTAAAAGGAAAAACTTAAGTTTTTCCTTTTGGGTTACCCTGCCTTGGTGGGATACGGCCACTACGTTGAAAGAAAGAAGACTATATACATGTACACATACATACATATACATATACAGTGGAACCTCTGCTTACAAATTTAATCCATTCCATGGACTTGTTCGTATCCTGATTTGTTCGTAGTTGGGTCAATTTTCCTCATTTAAATTAATTGAAATGCAATTAATTCATTCCAGGTGAATTCCTGTTCTCAGGAGGCATAACGAAATAACCCTAATATCAACTCTACGGTTTATTTATCTGTCACAATTCATCTAATATGACATAATAAACAATATAAATAAGATAGAAACCTGATATACACTCTAGAATGAATAAAATATGTCATTATGTGGACAGCTGAGGGAGGAGGCTTGTGGTTGAACATTCCATCTATGAAAACATCAGAGTTGTTGTAAAGTAAAAGGACACAAGTGCAACTAATGTGACATTTATTGTGGCAATGTTTCGCTCTCCAGGAGCTTTATCAAGCTTGATAAAGCTCCTGGAGAGCGAAACATTGCCACAATAAATGTCACATTAGTTGCACTTGTGTCCTTTTACTTTACATATTGTCGGTAATTCTACCAACTTTATTACAATCAGAGTTGTTATAAGAGAAAATGGAGTTTGTGAGGCTAACTGAATTAGATCTTGTGTACACACAACATTTACATATCTTGGAGAAGAAATGCAGAGCAGCACATCCTGTCAGGTGTTCACACTTGTCTTAAGAACTGCTATGTACAATTTTTATGTTTATCTCACTAAACTATGTATCTCTCATGAGATGTTTCTCCATCATCAATGTCAACAGCAGCTTTACCATCTTTTAATTGACAGAGATCCACTGCTGAGAAATTACTGTAACACCCTTTGCTGGCACTATAGCCTTTATAGACCCCTTCTGCTTTAGTATTGCAAATAAAGTAGATTATTATTATTATTATTATAATCATGGGGAAGCGCTAAACCCACAGGCACATATAGTAGAGGGGCTACGTTTGTACTCACTCGCCAAGTCCTCAACCCTCATACCTAGTCTATACTTATTATTAATCATTTCTTGCTTTAATTCCACGAAATTCATCCTCTTTTTCTTCTCGGCACTGTCCTTTGCACTTGCTTCCTTAGGATCCATGGATAAAAGAAAGAAATCTGGTGAATTAACTGCACAAAACGTAAGGAAATCACGAGAATTCCTTGCACTGCGAGGGTAGCTCCGTAAGCACATGTGCACTGGTGACCATTATGGTGGTGTTGTCAAGCTAAATTATATGCAGTACGTACATATTATTAGTATTATTATAATTATTATTGTACTATTACATATTATATTATATTGTTATGTATTATCATTATTATTAGTGCTTAAGTATTATTATAATAATTATTATTATTAATAATTTAGGGATCTGGAGCACAGATCCAATTCCCTAGATCAAGAGCCCCTCACCACGTACATACGTACTACTACTAATAATAATAATTATTATTATTATAACAATAATAATAATACAGTATAATAGTAATAATAATAATAGTAAGAATAATAACAGTAAGGAGAAACTTCAAAAGGCTGCCAGTAGTTGGCACCACCATCAGCAAAACATTGTTAACCACTACTAATACACTTTTCACCTGTCTAGACTTAAGTAGTCTATTAGTATTAGGTTAAGTCTGCTTGAAATGCCTCAGCATGATAGTGGCTTTCTTTGCTCCAATCATATGATATATAAATACATATTGTAACCTTTGCAAAGAAATAAATATTTTATTTAACTTATTTAAGGAACCTCCATCGAGGGAGGGGGGTTCGCATCCTGAAATTTCCTTCTTATCCAGAAGCAAAAAATCAACCGAACGATGGCTCGTATCCTGAAAAATTTGCATGGTGGGGTGTTTGTAAGCCGAGGTTCCACTGTAAACAGTAAACAGGTGATATCACAGTATGCAGAGCAACCACTGTGAAAAAAATGTTGAAATTCCAAGTGCTTTCGTGACTTCTCACATTATCAAGGAAGTATATAGTTCCTTGATAATGTGGTTGTTCTGCATTTATATATATATATATATATATATATATATATATATATATATATATATATACACGTGTGTATATATATATATATATATATATTTTTTTTTATTTTTATTATCACACTGGCCGATTCCCACCAAGGCAGGGTGGCCCGAAAAAGAAAAACTTTCACCATCATTCACTCCATCACTGTCTTGCCAGAAGGGTGCTTTACACTACAGTTTTTAAACTGCAACATTAACTACCCCTCCTTCAGAGTGCAGGCACTGTACTTCCCATCTCCAGGACTCAAGTCCGGCCTGCCGGTTTCCATGAACCCCTTCATAAATGTTACTTTGCTCACACTCCAACAGCACGTCAAGTATTAAAAACCATTTGTCTCCATTCACTCCTATCAAACACGCTCACGCATGCCTGCTGGAAGTCCAAGCCCCTCGCACACAAAACCTCCTTTACCCCCTCCCTCCAACCCTTCCTAGGCCGACCCCTACCCCGCCTTCCTTCCACTACAGACTGATACACTCTTGAAGTCATTCTGTTTCGCTCCATTCTCTCTACATGTCCGAACCACCTCAACAACCCTTCCTCAGCCCTCTGGACAACAGTTTTGGTAATCCCGCACCTCCTCCTAACTTCCAAACTACGAATTCTCTGCATTATATTCACACCACACATTGCCCTCAGACATGACATCTCCACTGCCTCCAGCCTTCTCCTCGCTGCAACATTCATCACCCACGCTTCACACCCATATAAGAGCGTTGGTAAAACTATACTCTCATACATTCCCCTCTTTGCCTCCAAGGACAAAGTTCTTTGTCTCCACAGACTCCTAAGTGCACCACTCACTCTTTTTCCCTCATCAATTCTATGATTCACCTCATCTTTCATAGACCCATCCGCTGACACGTCCACTCCCAAATATCTGAATACGTTCACCTCCTCCATACTCTCTCCCTCCAATCTGATATTCAATCTTTCATCACCTAATCTTTTTGTTATCCTCATAACCTTACTCTTTCCTGTATTCACCTTTAATTTTCTTCTTTTGCACACCCTACCAAATTCATCCACCAATCTCTGCAGCTTCTCTTCAGAATCACCCAAGAGCACAGTGTCATCAGCAAAGAGCAGCTGTGACAACTCCCACTTTGTGTGTGATTCTTTATCTTTTAACTCCACGCCTCTTGCCAAGACCCTCGCATTTACTTCTCTTACAACCCCATCTATAAATATATTAAACAACCACGGTGACATCACACATCCTTGTCTAAGGCCTACTTTTACTGGGAAAAAATTTCCCTCTTTCCTACATACTCTAACTTGAGCCTCACTGTCCTCGTAAAAACTCTTCACTGCTTTCAGTAACCTACCTCCTACACCATACACTTGCAACATCTGCCACATTGCCCCCCTATCCACCCTGTCATACGCCTTTTCCAAATCCATAAATGCCACAAAGACCTCTTTAGCCTTATCTAAATACTGTTCACTTATATGTTTCACTGTAAACACCTGGTCCACACACCCCCTACCTTTCCTAAAGCCTCCTTGTTCATCTGCTATCCTATTCTCCGTCTTACTCTTAATTCTTTCAATTATAACTCTACCATACACTTTACCAGGTACACTCAACAGACTTATCCCCCTATAATTTTTGCACTCTCTTTTATCCCCTTTGCCTTTATACAAAGGAACTATGCATGCTCTCTGCCAATCCCTAGGTACCTTACCCTCTTCCATACATTTATTAAATAATTGCACCAACCACTCCAAAACTATATCCCCACCTGCTTTTAACATTTCTATCTTTAACCCATCAATCCCGGCTGCCTTACCCCCTTTCATTTTACCTACTGCCTCACGAACTTCCCCCACACTCACAACTGGCTCTTCCTCACTCCTACAAGATGTTATTCCTCCTTGCCCTATACACGAAATCACAGCTTCCCTATCTTCATCAACATTTAACAATTCCTCAAAATATTCCCTCCATCTTCCCAATACCTCTAACTCTCCATTTAATAACTCTCCTCTCCTATTTTTAACTGACAAATCCATTTGTTCTCTAGGCTTTCTTAACTTGTTAATCTCACTCCAAAACTTTTTCTTATTTTCAACAAAATTTGTTGATAACATCTCACCCACTCTCTCTCTCTCTCTATATATATATATATATATATATATATATATATATATATATATATATATATATATATATATTTATTTAACAAGTCAGCTGTCTCCCACTGAGGCAGTGTGACCCAAAAAGAAAGAAAATCCCCCCAAAAAATACTTTCATCATCATTCAACACTTTCACCTCACTCACACATAATCACTGTTTTTGCAGAGGTGCTCAGAATACAACAGTTTAGAAGCATATACGTATAAAGATACACAACGTATCCCTCCAAACTGCCAATATTCCAAACCCCTCCTTTAAAGTGCAGGCATTGTACTTCCCATTTCCAGGACTCGAGTCTGGCTATGTAAAAATAACCGGTTTCCCTGAATCTCTTCACTAAATATCACCCTGCTGACACTCCAGCAGCTCGTCAGGTCCCAAATACCATTCGTCTCCATTCACTCCTATCTAACACACTCACACATGCTTGCTGGAAGTCCAAGCCCCTTGCCCACAAAACCTCCTTTACCCCCTCCATCCAACCTTTTCGAGGACGACCCCTACCCTGCCTTCTTTCCCCTATCGATTTATACGCTCTCCATGTCATTCTACTTTGATCCGTTCTCTCTAAATGGCCAAACCACCTCAACAACCCCTCTTCAGCCCTCTGACTAACACTTATATTAACTCCACACCTTCTCCTAATTTCCACACTCTGAATTTTCTGCATAATATTTACACCACACATTGCGTTTAGACAGGACATTTCCACTGCCTCCAACCGTCTCCTCGCTGCAGCATTTACAACCCAAGCGTCACACCCATATAAGAGTGTTGGTACCACTATACTTTCATACATTCCCATCTTTGCCTCCATAGATAATGTTTTTTGTCTCTACATATACCTCAATGCACCACTCACCATTTTTCCTTCATCAGTTCTATGATTAACCTCATCCTTCATAAATCCATCTGCTGACACGGCAACTCCCAAATATCTACCTTTCTACCTTTACACACGTTCCCAATCTCGTCCACTAACCTTTGCAATTTTTCTTTAGAATCTTCCATAAGCACAGTATCATCAACAAAAAGTATCTGTGTCAATTCACATTTTGTATTTAATTCCCCATAATTTAATCCCACCCCTTTCCCGAACACCCTAGCATTTACTTCTTTTACAACCCCATCTATAAATATATTAAGCAACCATGGTGACATTACACATCCCTGTCTAAGACCTACTTTTACCTGGAAGTAGTCTCCCTCTTTTCTACACACCCTAACCTGAGCCTCAGTATCCTCATAAAAACTCTTTACAGCATTTAGTAACTTACCACCTATTCCATATACTTGCAACATCTGCCATATTGCTCCCCTATCCACTCTATCACATGCCTTTTCTAAATCCATAAATGCAATGAAAATTTCCCTACCTTTATCTAAATACTGTTCACATATATGCTTCAATGTAAACACTTGATCTACACATCCCCTACCCACTCTAAAACCTCCTTGCTCATCCACAATCCTACATTCTGTCTTACCTCTAATTCTTTCAATAATAATCCTACCGTATGCTTTTCCTGGTATACTCAGTAAACTAATTCCTTTATAATTTTTATATGTTAATGTTGCAGTTTAAAAACTGTAGTGTAAAGCACCCTTCTGACAAGACAGTGATGGAGTGAATGATGGTGAAAGTTTTTCTTTTTCGGGCCACCTTGCCTTGGTGGGAATCGGCCAGTGTGATAATAAATAATAATAAATTTTTTTTATAATCTCTGTTGTCCCCCTTCCCTTTATATAAAGGAACTATACATACTCTCTGCCAATCCCTAGGTACCTTCCCCTCTTTCATACTTTTATTAAACAAAAATACCAACCACTCCAACGCTACATCCCCCCTGCTTTTAACATTTCTTTCGTGATCCCGTCAGTTCCAGCTGCTTTAACCCCTTTCATTCTATGTAATGCATCACACACTTCCCCCACACTCACATCCTGTTCTTCTTCACTCCTAAAAGATGGTATACCTCCCTGGCCAGCGCATGAAATTACCGCTTCCCTTTCTTCATTGACATTTACAAGTTCCTCAAAATATTCTTGCCATCTACCCAAAACCTCCATCTCCCCATCTACTAACTCCACTACTCTGTTTTTAACTGACAAATCCATTCATTCTCTAGGCTTTCTTAACTTGTTTAACTCACTCCAAAATTATTTCTTATTTTCATTAAAATTTCTTGACAGTGCCTCTCCCACTCTTATCATCTGCTCTCCTTTTGTGCACTCTCACCACTCTTTTTACCTTCCTTTTACTCTCCATATACTCTACTCTTCTTATAACGCTTCTGCTTTGTAAAAACCTCTCATAAGCTAACCTTTTCTCTTTTATCACACCCTTTTTATTTATTTATTTATTTATTTATTTATTTATTTATAATTTGAGCACACATACAGAGGTACAAAAAAATACAGATAAGAGCAGCATGCCAAAGCCACTTATACTATGCATAGCATTACGGGCTGGCTTAAAATTAACTTAAGATTAACTAAGCAATGATGAAATCAGTGAAAAACATTAATGTAAACAGATTACTATAAAGCACAAGTGAGTATTACAAAGACATTCTAATACTGCATTTTTAAAACTATTCCAACTCTCTTCAACCCCTACTACTTATACTTGCACCAGCCTACCTTTCTGCCAATAGTTGCTTATTTTTTTATTTTTATTATTATTATCACACTGGCCGATTCCCACCAAGGCAGGGTGGCCCGAAAAAGAAAAACTTTCACCATCATTCACTCCATCACTGTCTTGCCAGAAGGGTGATTTACACTACAGTTTTTAAACTGCAACATTAACACCCCTCCTTCAGAGTGCAGGCACTGTACTTCCCATCTCCAGGACTCAAGTCCGGCCTGCCGGTTTCCCTGAACCCCTTCATAAATGTTACTTTGCTCACACTCCAACAGCACGTCAAGTATTAAAAACCATTTGTCTCCATTCACTCCTATCAAACACGCTCACGCATGCCTGCTGGAAGTCCAAGCCCCTCGCACACAAAACCTCCTTTACCCCCTCCCTCCAACCTTTCCTAGGCCGACCCCTACCCCGCCTTCCTTCCACTACAGACTGATACACTCTTGAAGTCATTCTGTTTCGCTCCATTCTCTCTACATGTCCGAACCACTTCAACAACCCTTCCTCAGCCCTCTGGACAACAGTTTTGGTAATCCCACACCTCCTCATAACTTCCAAACTACGAATTCTCTGCATTATATTCACACCACACATTACCCTCAGACATGACATCTCCACTGCCTCCAGCCTTCTCCTCGCTGCAACATTCATCACCCATTCTTCACACCCATATAAGAGCGTTGGTAAAACTATACTCTCATACATTCCCCTCTTTGCCTCCAAGGACAAAGTTCTTTGTCTCCACAGACTCCTAAGTGCACCACTCACTCTTTTCCCCTCATCAATTCTATGATTCACCTCATCTTTCATAGACCCATCCGCTGACACGTCCACTCCCAAATATCTGAATACATTCACCTCCTCCATACTCTCTCCCTCCAATCTGATATTCAATCTTTCATCACCTAATCTTTTTGTTATCCTCATAACCTTACTCTTTCCTCTATTCACCTTTAATTTTCTTCTTTTGCACACCCTACCAAATTCATCCACCAATCTTTGCAACTTCTCTTCAGAATCTCCCAAGAGCACAGTGTCATCAGCAAAGAGCAGCTGTGACAACTCCCACTTTGTGTGTGATTCTTTATCTTTTAACTCCACGCCTCTTGCCAAGACCCTCGCATTTACTTCTCTTACAACCCCATCTATAAATATATTAAACAACCACGGTGACATCACACATCCTTGTCTAAGGCCTACTTTTACTGGGAAACAATTTCCCTCTTTCCTACATACTCTAACTTGAGCCTCACTATCCTCGTAAAAACTCTTCACTGCTTTCAGTAACCTACCTCCTACACCATACACTTGCAACATCTGCCACATTGCCCCCCTATCCACCCTGTCATACGCCTTTTCCAAATCCATAAATGCCACAAAGACCTCTTTAGCCTTATCTAAATACTGTTCACTTATATGTTTCACTGTAAACACCTGGTCCACACACCCCCTACCTTTCCTAAAGCCTCCTTGTTCATCTGCTATCCTATTCTCCGTCTTACTCTTAATTCTTTCAATAATAACTCTACCATACACTTTACCAGGTATACTCAGCAGACTTATCCCCCTATAATTTTTGCACTCTCTTTTATCCCCTTTGCCTTTATACAAAGGAACTATGCATGCTCTCTGCCAATCCCTAGGTACCTTACCCTCTTCCATACATTTATTAAATAATTGCACCAACCACTCCAAAACTATATCCCAACCTTCTTTTAACATTTCTATCTTTATCCCATCAATCCCGGCTGCCTTACCCCCTTTCATTTTACCTACTAACTTCCCCCACACTCACAACTGGCTCTTCCTCACTCCTACAAGATGTTATTCCTCCTTGTCCTATACACGAAATCACAGCTTCCCTATCTTCATCAACATTTAACAATTCCTCAAAATATTCCCTCCATCTTCCTAATACCTCTAACTCTCCATTTAATAACTCTCCTCTCCTATTTTTAACTGACAAATCCATTTGTTCTCTAGGCTTTCTTAACTTGTTAATCTCACTCCAAAACTTCTTCTTATTTTCAACAAAATTTGTTAATAAAAACTCTCACCCACTCTCTCATTTGCTCTCTTTTTACATTGCTTCACCACTCTCTTAACCTCTCTCTTTTTCTCCATATACTCTTCCCTCCTTGCATCACTTCTACTTTGTAAAAACTTCTCATATGCTAACTTTTTCTCCCTTACTACTCTCTTTACATCATCATTCCACCAATCGCTCCTCTTCCCTCCTGCACCCACTTTCCTGTAACCACAAACTTCTGCTGAACACTCTAACACTACATTTTTAAACCTACCCCATACCTCTTCGACCCCATTGCCTATGCTCTCATTAGCCCATCTATCCTCCAATAGCTGTTTATATCTTACCCTAACTGCCTCCTCTTTTAGTTTATAAACCTTCACCTCTCTCTTCCCTGATGCTTCTATTCTCCTTGTATCCCATCTACCTTTTACTCTCAGTGTAGCTACAACTAGAAAGTGATCTGATATATCTGTGGCCCCTCTGTAAACATGTACATCCTGAAGTCTACTCAACAGTCTTTTATCTACCAATACATAATCCAACAAACTACTGTCATTTCACCCTACATCATATCTTGTATACTTATTTATCCTCTTTTTCTTAAAATATTTATTACCTATAACTAAACCCCTTTCTATACAAAGTTCAATCAAAGGGCTCCCATTATCATTTACACCTGGCACCCCAAACTTACCCACCACACCCTCTCTAAAAGTTTCTCCTACTTTAGCATTCAGGTCCCCTACCACAATTACTCTCTCACTTGGTTCAAAGGCTCCTATACATTCACTTAACATCTCCCAAAATCTCTCTCTCTCCTCTGCATTCCTCTCTTCTCCAGGTGCATACACGCTTATTATGACCAACTTCTCGCATCCAACCTTTACTTTAATCCACATAATTCTTGAATTTAAACATTCATATTCTCTTTTCTCCTTCCATAACTGATCATTTAGCATTACTGCTACCCCTTCCTTTGCTCTAACTCTCTCAGATACTCCAGATTTAATCCCATTTATTTCCCCCTACTGAAACTCCCCTACCCCCTTCAGCTTATACCTCACCCAAACTTCCTCCTCCCTTAGTTTATACACTTTTACCTCCCTCTTGCTTGTTGTTGCTATTTAACTCTTTTCCCATCTACCTCTTACTCTAACTGTAGCTACAACTAAATAATGATCCGATATATCAGTTGCCCGTTTATACACGTGTACATCCTGGAGCCTACCATCAACCTTTTATCCACCAATACATAATCTAACAAACTACTTTCATTACGTGCTATATCATACCTTGTATATTTATTTATCCTCTTCATAAAATATGTATTACTTATTACCAAACCTCTTTCTACACATAGCTCAATTAAAGGCTCCCCATTTTCATTTACCACTGGCACCCCAAATTTACCTACTACTCCCTCCACAACATTTTTGCCCACTTTAGCATTGAAATCCCCAACCACCATTACTCACACTTGGTTCAAAACACCCCACACATTCACTCAACATTTCCCAAAATCTCCCTCTCTCCTCTACACTTCTCTCTTCTCCAGGTGCATATACACTTACTATAAGCCACTTTTCACATCCAACCTCTATTTTACTCCACATAATCCTTGAATTAATACATTTATAGTCCATCTTTTCCTGCCATAACTTATCCTTCAACATTATTGCTACTCTTTCTTTAGCTCTAACTTTCTTTAGCTCTAACTGAAACTCTCCCACCCCCTTCAGCTTTGGTTCACTTAAAGCCAGGACATCCAGCTTCTTCTCATTCATAACATCCACAATCATCTCTTTCTTATCATTTGCACAACATCCACGCACATTCAGACTTCCCACTTTGACAATTTTCTTCTTATTCTTTTTAGTAATTATTACAGGAAAAGGGGTTACTAGCCCATTCTTCCCGGCGTTTTAGTTGACTTTTACAACACGCATGGCTTACGGAGGAAAGATTCTTATTCCACTTCCTCATAGATATAAAAGGAAAAGTAATAAGACCAAGAACTATTAAGATAAAATCAAAGAAAACTCAAGATGATTGTGTATAAATATACATGTACATGTATGTGTAGTGTGACCTAAGTGCAAGTAGAAGTAGCCAGACGTACCTGTAATCTTGCATATTTATGAGACAGACAAAAGACACCAGCAATCCTACCATCATGTAAAACAATTACAGGCTTTCGTTTCACACTCACTTGGCAGGACGGTAGTACCTCCCTGGGTGGTTGCTGTTTAATATATTTATAGTGGGGTTGTAAAAGAAGTAAATGCTAGGGTGTTCGGGAGAGGGGTGGGATTAAATTATGGGGAATCAAATACAAAATGGGAATTGACACAGTTGCTTTTTGCTGATGATATTGTGCTTATGGGAAATTCTAAAGAAAAATTGCAAAGGTTAGTGAATGAGTTTGGGAGTGTGTGTAAAGGTAGAAAGTTGAAAGTGAACATAGAAAAGAGTAAGGTGATGAGGGTATCAAATTATTTAGATAAAGAAAAATTGGATATCAAATTGGGGAGGAGGAGTATGGAAGAAGTGAATGTTTTCAGATACTTGGGAGTTGATGTGTCGGCGGATGGAATTATGAAGGATGAGGTTAATCATGGAATTGATGTGGGTAAAAAAGGTGAGTGGTGCATTGAGGTATATGTGGAGACAAAAAATGTTATCTATGGAGGCAAAGAAGGGAATGTATAAAAGTATAGTAATACCAACACTCTTATATGGGTGTGAAGCTTGGGTTGTGAATGCAGCAGCGAGGAGGCAGTTGGAGGCAGTGGAGATGTCCTGTCTAATGGCAATGTGTGGTGTAAATATTATGCAGAAAATTCGGAGTGTGGAAATTAGGAGAAGGTGTGGAGTTAATAAAAGTATTAGTCAGAGGGCTGAAGAGGGGTTGTTGAGGTGGTTTGGTCATTTAGAGAGAATGGATCAAAGTAGAATGACATGGAGAGCATTTAAATCTGTAGGGGAAGGAAGGCGGGGTAGGGGTCGTCCTCGAAAAGGTTGGAAGGAAGGGGTAAGGGAGGTTTTGTGGGCAAGGGGCTTGGACTTCCAACATGCGTGCATGAGCGTGTTCGGTAGGAGTGAATGGAGACGAATGGTATTTGGGACCTGATGATATGTTGGAGTGTGAGCAGGGTAATATTTAGTGAAGGGATTCAGGGAAACCGGTTATTTTCATATAGTCGGACTTGAGTCCCGGAAATGGGAAGTACAATGCCTGCACTTTAAAGGAGGGGTTTGGGATATTGGCAGTTTGGAGGGATATGTTGTGTATCTTTATATGTATATACTTCTAAACTGTTGTATTCTGAGCACCTCTGCAAAAGCAGTGATAATGTGTGAGTGTGGTGAAAGTGTTGAATGATGATGAAAGTATTTTCTTTTTGGGGATTTTCTTTCTTTTTTGGGTCACCCTGCCTCGGTGGGAGACGACCGACTTGTTGAAAAAAAAAATTTATATGTATATATATATATGTATATATATATATATGTATATATATATATATATATATGTATATATATATATATATACATACATACATACATACATACATACATACATACATACATACATACATACATACAGTGGACCCTCGACAAATGATGGCATCGTCTAACATTAAATCCGACTAGCGACACATTTTAACGCAAAAATTTTGCCTCGACTAGCGCTAAAAAACTCGACCAACACGATTCGTTCCATCTGAGACGCGTCCACGTGTGGCCAGTGTTTACAAGCCAGCTAATCACCGTGGTCCCATCCAAACATACAATCGGAACATTTCATATTATCACAGCGTTTTTAGTGATTGCACCTGCAAAATAAGTCACCATGGGTCCCAAGAAAGCTTCTAGTGCCAACCCTACAGCAAAAAGGGTGAGAATTACTATGGATGTGAAGAAAGAGATCATTGCTAAGTATGAAAGTGGAGTGTGTGTCTCTGAGCTGGCCAGGTTGCACACAAAACCCCAGTCAACCATCACTACTATTGTGGCCAAGAAAATGGCAATCAAGGAAGCTGTTCTTGCCAAAGGTGCAACTATGTTTTCAAAACTGAGATCGCAAGTGATAGAAGATGTTGAGAGACTGTTGTTGGTGTGGATAAACGAAAAACAGATAGCAGGAGATAGCATCTCTCAAGCGATCATATGTGAAAAGGCTAGGAAGTTGCATGAGGATTTAATTAGAAAAATGCCTGCAACTAGTGGTGATGTGAGTGAATTTAAGGCCAGCAAAGGTTGGTTTCAGAGATTTAAGAATCGTAATGGCATACATAGTGTGATAAGGCATGGTGAGGCTGCCAGTTTGGACCAAAAAGCAGCTGAAAAATATGTGCAGGAATTCAAGGAGTACATAGTCAGTGAAGAATTGAAACCTGAACAAGTGTTTAATTGTGACACTGACAATGTTGTGAAACACTAGGAATGTCATAAAGGAACGGGAGGTACAGGCCTCTATGGACAGATATGTTGTGCGACAGAGGTCCAGTGACTCTCAAGCTGGTCCTAGTGGCATTAAAAGAAGAAGGGAAGTAACCCAGGAAAAGGACTTGCTACCTGAAGTCCTAATGGAAGGGGATTCCCCTTCTAAACACTAACACCATCCACAGTCTCCCCTCCTCCCATCCCATCAATCATCACCAGATTTTCAGTAAAGGTAAGTGTCATGTAATTGTACATGTCTTCTTCAGTTTGTGTGTATTAAAATTAATATTTCATGTGGTAAATTTTTTTTTTTCAATACTTTTGTGTCTTGCACGGATTAATTTGATTTTCATTATTTCTTATGGGGAAAATTAACTCGACTAACGATAATTTCGATTAATGATGAGCTCTCAGGAATGGATTAATATCGTTGGTCGAGGGTCCACTGTTCATATATATATATATATATATATATATATATATATATATATATATTTATTTATTTATTATCACACTGGCCGATTCCCACCAAGGCAGGGTGGCCCGAAAAAGAAAAACTTTCACCATCATTCACTCCATCACTGTCTTGCCAGAAGGGTGCTTTACACTACAGTTTTTAAACTGCAACATTAACACCCTTCCTTCAGAGTGCAGGCACTGTACTTCCCATCTCCAGGACTCAAGTCCGGCCTGCCGGTTTCCCTGAACCCCTTCATAAATGTTACTTTGCTCACACACCAACAGCACGTCAAGTATTAAAAACCATTCGTCTCCATTCACTCCTATCAAACACGCTCACGCACGCCTGCTGGAAGTCCAAGCCCCTCGCACACAAAACCTCCTTTACCCCCTCCCTCCAACCTTTCCTAGGCCGACCCCTACCCCGCCTTCCTTCCACTACAGACTGATACACTCTTGAAGTCATTCTGTTTTGCTCCATTCTCTCTACATGTCCGAACCACCTCAACAACCCTTCCTCAGCCCTCTGGACAACAGTTTTGGTAATCCCACACCTCCTCCTAACTTCCAAACTACGAATTCTCTGCATTATATTCACACCACACATTGCCCTCAGACATGACATCTCCACTGCCTCCAGCCTTCTCCTCGCTGCAACATTCATCACCCATGCTTCACACCCATATAAGAGTGTTGGTAAAACTATACTCTCATACATTCCCCTCTTTGCCTCCAAGGACAAAGTTCTTTGTCTCCACAGACTCCTAAGTGCACCACTCACCCTTTTCCCCTCATCAATTCTATGATTCACCTCATCCTTCATAGACCCATCCGCTGACACGTCCACTCCCAAATATCTGAATACATTCACCTCCTCCATACTCTCTCCCTCCAATCTGATATTCAATCTTTCATCACCTAATATTTTTGTTATCCTCATAACCTTACTCTTTCCTGTATTCACTTTTAATTTCTTCTTTTGCTAAAGTAGGAGAAACTTTTAGAGAGGGTGTGGTAGGTAAGTTTGGGGTGCCAGGTGTAAATGATAATGGGAGCCCTTTGATTGAACTTTGTATAGAAAGGGGTTTAGTTATAGGTAATACATATTTTAAGAAAAAGAGGATAAATAAGTATACACGATATGATGTAGGGCGAAATGACAGTAGTTTGTTGGATTATGTATTGGTAGATAAAAGACTGTTGAGTAGACTTCAGGATGTACATGTTTATAGAGGGGCCACAGATATATCAGATCACTTTCTAGTTGTAGCTACACTGAGAGTAAAAGGTAGATGGGATACAAGGAGAATAGAAGCATCAGGGAAGAGAGAGGTGAAGGTTTATAAACTAAAAGAGGAGGCAGTTAGGGTAAGATATAAACAGCTATTGGAGGATAGATGGGCTAATGAGAGCATAGGCAATGGGGTCGAAGAGGTATGGGGTAGGTTTAAAAATGTAGTGTTAGAGTGTTCAGCAGAAGTTTGTGGTTACAGGAAAGTGGGTGCAGGAGGGAAGAGGAGCGATTGGTGGAATGATGATGTAAAGAGAGTAGTAAGGGAGAAAAAGTTAGCATATGAGAAGTTTTTACAAAGTAGAAGTGATGCAAGGAGGGAAGAGTATATGGAGAAAAAGAGAGAGGTTAAGAGAGTGGTGAAGCAATGTAAAAAGAGAGCAAATGAGAGAGTGGGTGAGATGTTATCAACAAATTTTGTTGAAAATAAGAAAAAGTTTTGGAGTGAGATTAACAAGTTAAGAAAGCCTAGAGAACAAATGGATTTGTCAGTTAAAAATAGGAGAGGAGAGTTATTAAATGGAGAGTTAGAGGTATTGGGAAGATGGAGGGAATATTTTGAGGAATTGTTAAATGTTGATGAAGATAGGGAAGCTGTGATTTCGTGTATAGGGCAAGGAGGAATAACATCTTGTAGGAGTGAGGAAGAGCCAGTTGTGAGTGTGGGGGAAGTTCGTGAGGCAGTAGGTAAAATGAAAGGGGGTAAGGCAGCCGGGATTGATGGGATAAAGATAGAAATGTTAAAAGCAGGTGGGGATATAGTTTTGGAGTGGTTGGTGCAATTATTTAATAAATGTATGGAAGAGGGTAAGGTACCTCGGGATTGGCAGAGAGCATGCATAGTTCCTTTGTATAAAGGCAAAGGGGATAAAAGAGAGTGCAAAAATTATAGGGGGATAAGTCCGTTGAGTGTACCTGGTAAAGTGTATGGTAGAGTTATAATTGAAAGAATTAAGAGTAAGACGGAGAATAGGATAGCAGATGAACAAGGAGGCTTTAGGAAAGGTAGGGGGTGTGTGGACCAGGTGTTTACAGTGAAACATATAAGTGAACAGTATTTAGATAAGGCTAAAGAGGTCTTTGTGGCATTTATGGATTTGGAAAAGGCGTATGACAGGGTGGATAGGGGGGCAATGTGGCAGATGTTGCAAGTGTATGGTGTAGGAGGTAGGTTACTGAAAGCAGTGAAGAGTTTTTACGAGGACAGTGAGGCTCAAGTTAGAGTATGTAGGAAAGGGGGAAATTTTTTCCCAGTAAAAGTAGGCCTTAGACAAGGATGTGTGATGTCACCGTGGTTGTTTAATATATTTATAGATGGGGTTGTAAGAGAAGTAAATGCGAGGGTCTTGGCAAGAGGCGTGGAGTTAAAAGATAAAGAATCACACACAAAGTGGGAGTTGTCACAGCTGCTCTTTGCTGATGACACTGTGCTCTTGGGTGATTCTGAAGAGAAGCTGCAGAGATTGGTGGATGAATTTGGTAGGGTGTGCAAAAGAAGAAAATTAAAGGTGAATACAGGAAAGAGTAAGGTTATGAGGATAACAAAAAGATTAGGTGATGAAAGATTGAATATCAGATTGGAGGGAGAGAGTATGGAGGAGGTGAACGTATTCAGATATTTGGGAGTGGACGTGTCAGCGGATGGGTCTATGAAAGATGAGGTGAATCATAGAATTGATGAGGGAAAAAGAGTGAGTGGTGCACTTAGGAGTCTGTGGAGACAAAGAACTTTGTCCTTGGAGGCAAAGAGGGGAATGTATGAGAGTATAGTTTTACCAACGCTCTTATATGGGTGTGAAGCGTGGGTGATGAATGTTGCAGCGAGGAGAAGGCTGGAGGCAGTGGAGATGTCATGTCTGAGGGCAATGTGTGGTGTGAATATAATGCAGAGAATTCGTAGTTTGGAAGTTAGGAGGAGGTGCGGGATTACCAAAACTGTTGTCCAGAGGGCTGAGGAAGGGTTGTTGAGGTGGTTCGGACATGTAGAGAGAATGGAGCGAAACAGAATGACTTCAAGAGTGTATCAGTCTGTAGTGAAAGGAAGGCGGGGTAGGGGTCGGCCTAGGAAGGGTTGGAGGGAGGGGGTAAAGGAGGTTTTGTGTGCGAGGGGCTTGGACTTCCAGCAGGCATGCGTGAGCGTGTTTGATAGGAGTGAATGGAGACAAATGGTTTTTAATACTTGACGTGCTGTTGGAGTGTGAGCAAAGTAACATTTATGAAGGGATTCAGGGAAACCGGCAGGCCGGACTTGAGTCCTGGAGATGGGAAGTACAGTGCCTGCACTCTGAAGGAGGGGTGTTAATGTTGCAGTTTAAAAACTGTAGTGTAAAGCACCCTTCTGGCAAGACAGTGATGGAGTGAATGATGGTGAAAGTTTTTCTTTTTCGGGCCACCCTGCCTTGGTGGGAATCGGCCAGTGTGATAATAAAAAAAAAAAAAATTTTGCACACCCTACCAAATTCATCCACCAATCTCTGCAACTTCTCTTCAGAATCTCCCAAGAGCACAGTGTCATCAGCAAAGAGCAACTGTGACAACTCCCACTTTATGTGTGATTCTTTATCTTTTAACTCCACGCCTCTTGCCAAGACCCTCGCATTTACTTCTCTTACAACCCCATCTATAAATATATTAAACAACCACGGTGACATCACACATCCTTGTCTAAGGCCTACTTTTACTGGGAAATAATTTCCCTCTTTCCTATGTACTCTAACTTGAGCCTCACTATCCTCGTAAAAACTCTTCACTGCTTTCAGTAACCTACCTCCTACACCATACACCTGCAACATCTGCCACATTGCCCCCCTATCCACCTTGTCATACGCCTTTTCCAAATCCATAAATGCCACAAAGACCTCTTTAGCCTTATCTAAATACTGTTCACTTAAATTTCACTGTAAACACCTGGTCCACACACCCCCTACCTTTCCTAAAGCCTCCTTGTTCATCTGCTATCCTATTCTCAGTCTTACTTTTAATTCTTTCAATAATAACTCTACCATACACTTTACCAGGTATACTCAACAGACTTATCCCCCTATAATTTTTGCACTCTCTTTTGTCCCCTTTGCCTTTATACAAAGGAACTATGCATGCTCTCTGCCAATCCCTAGGTACCTTACCCTCTTCCATACATTTATTAAATAATTGCACCAACCACTCCAAAATTATATCCCCACCTGCTTTTAACATTTCTATCTTTATCCCATCAATCCCGGCTGCCTTACCCCCTTTCATTTTACCTACTGCCTCACGAACTTCCCCCACACTCACAACTGGCTCTTCCTCACTCCTACAAGATGTTATTCCTCCTTGCCCTATACACGAAATCACAGCTTCCCTATCTTCATCAACATTTAACAATTCCTCAAAATATTCCCTCCATCTTCCCAATACCTCTAACTCTCCATTTAATAACTCTCCTCTCCTATTTTTAACTGACAAATCCATTTGTTCTCTAGGCTTCCTTAATTTGTTAATCTCACTCCAAAACTTTTTCTTATTTTCAACAAAATTTGTTGATAACATCTCACCCACTCTCTCATTTGCTCTCTTTTTACATTGCTTCACCACTCTCTTAACCTCTCTCTTTTTCTCCATATACTCTTCCCTCCTTGCATCACTTCTACTTTGTAAAAACTAATCATATGCTAACTTTTTCTCCCTTATTACTCTCTTTACATCATCATTCCACCAATCGCTCCTCTTCCCTCCCGCACCCACTTTCCTGTAACCACAAACTTCTGCTGAACACTCTAACACTACATTTTTAAACCTACCCCATACCTCTTCGACCCCATTGCCTATGCTCTCATTAGCCCATCTATCCTCCAATAGCTGTTTATATCTTTCCCTAACTGCCTCCTCTTTTAGTTTATAAACCTTCACCTCTCTCTTCCCTGATGCTTCTATTCTCCTTGTATCCCATCTACCTTTTACTCTCAGTGTAGCTACAACTAGAAAGTGATCTGATATATCTGTGGCCCCCTCTATAAACATGTACATCCTGAAGTCTACTCAACAGTCTTTTATCTACCAATACATAATTCAACAAACTACTGTCATTTCGCCCTACATCATATCTTGTATACTTATTTATCCTCTTTTTCTTAAAATATGTATTACCTATAACTAAACCCCTTTCTATACAAAGTTCAATCAATGGGCTCCCATTATCATTTACACCTGGCACCCCAAACTTACCTACCACACCATCTCTAAAAGTTTCTCCTACTGTAGCATTCAGGTCCCCTACCACAATTACTCTCTCATTTGGTTCAAACGCTCCTATACATTCACTTAACATCTCCCAAAATCTCTCTCTCTCCTCTGCATTTCTCTCTTCTCCAGGTGCATACACGCTTATTATGACCCACTTCTCGCATCCAACCTTTACTTTAATCCACATAATTCTTGCATTTACACATTCATATTCTCTTTTCTCCTTCCATAACTGATCATTCAACATTACTGCTACCCCTTCCTTTGCTCTAACTCTCTCAGATACTCCAGATTTAATCCCATTTATTTCCCCCCACCGAAACTCCCCTACCCCCTTCAGCTTTGTTTCGCTTAGGGCCAGGACATCCAACTTCTTTTCATTCATAACATCAGCAATCATCTGTTTCTTGTCATCTGCACTACATCCACGCACATTCAAGCATCCCAGTTTTATAAAGTTTTTCTTCTTCTCTTTTTTAGTAAATGTCTACAGGAGAAGGGATTACTAGCCCATTGCTCCCGGCATTTTAGTCGCCTCATACGACACGCATGGCTTACGGAGGAAAGATTCTTTTCCACTTCCCCATGGACAATAGAAGAAATAAAGAAGAACAAGAGCTATGTAGAAAAAGGAGAAAAACCTAGATCTTTCTTTCAACACACCAGCCGTATCCCACCGAGGCGGGGTGGCCCAAAAGGAAAAACAAAAGTTTCTCCTTTTACATTTAGTAATATATACAGCAGAAGGGGTTACTAGCCCCTTGCTCCCGGCATTTTAGTCGCCTCTTACAACACGCATGGCTTACGGAGGAAGAATTCTGTTCCACTTCCTAGATGTATGTATATATATGCATGTGCATGTCTGTGAAGTGTGACCAAAGTGTAAGTTGGAGTAGCAAGATATCCCTGTTATCTAGCGTGTTTATGAGACAGAAAAAGACACCAGCAATCCTACCATCATGCAAAATAGTTACAGGTTTCTGTTTCACAGTCATCTGGCAGGACGGTAGTACTTCTCTGGGTGGTTGCTGTCTATCAACCTACTACCTCTCTCTCTCTCTCTATATATATATATATATATATATATATTATAGGTAGTAGGTTGGTAGACAGCAACCGCCCAGGGAGGTACTACCGTCCTGCCAAGTGAGTGTAAAACGAAAGCCTGTAATTGTTTTACATGATGGTAGGATTGCTGGTGTCCTTTTCTCTGTCTCATGAACATGCAAGATTTCAGGTACGTCTTGCTACTTCTACTTACACTTAGGTCACACTACACATACATGTACAAGCACATATATACACACCCCTCTGGGTTTTCTTCTATTTTCTTTCTAGTTCTTATTCTTGTTTATTTCCTCTTATCTCCATGGGGAAGTGGAACAGAATTCTTCCTCCGTAAGCCATGCGTGTTGTAAGAGGCAACTAAAATGCCGGGAGCAAGGGGCTAGTAACCTCTTCTCCTGTATATATTACTAAATGTAAAAGGAGAAACTTTCGTTTTTCCTTTTGGGCCACCCCGCCTCGGTGGGATACGGCCGGTGTGTTGAAAGAAAGAAGAAGATATATATACATATATATATATACATATATATATATATACATATATATATATATATACATATATACATATATATATATATATTCATATATACATATATATATATATATATATATATATATATATATATATATATATATATATATATATATATATATATATGTTGTGCCGAATAGGCAGAACTTGCGATCTTGGCTTATATAGTAACGCTCATCTTGCCATATAAGACAAGCAAAAATTTGTGTATGCAATAATTTCGCCAAAATCATTCTGAACGTAACAAAAAAATATATATTTCACTGTGTTTGTTTAGTATTAAATTACTGTAAACAAATCTAAAATATATTTAGTTGGACTAGGCTAAAATAAATTGAGCTTGCTATAATAAGGTTAGGTAAGTTTTCTAAGATTCTTTTGGTGCAAAATTATGAATTTTAGAAAGGACTTAATTTTAAATGAGTTTTTGGTAATTGACCAGTTTTTACCTATTCGGCACAACATGGTGAGATTACACATCCCGATATATATATGTATATGTATATATATATATATATATATATATATATATATATATATATATATATATATATATATATATATATATATATATATATATATATACATTATATATATATATATATATATATATATATATATATATATATATATATATATATATATATATATATATATAGATATATATATATATATATATATATACATTATATATATATATATATATATATACATTATATATATATATATATATATATATATATATATATATATATATATATATATATATATATATATATATATATATATATATATATATATATATATACGTATATATATATATATATATATATATATATATATATATATATATGTATATATATATATATATATATATATATGTCGTGCCGAATAGGCAGAACTTGCGATCTTGGCTTAAATAGCAACGCTCATCTTGCCATATAGGACAGGCGAAAATTTGTGTATGCAATAATATCGCCAAAATCATACTTAACCTAATGAAAAAAATATATTTCGCTGTGTTTGTTTAGTATTAAATTATTGTAAACAAATCTAAAATATATTTGGTTGGGTTAGGCTAAAATAAATTGTTCTTGTTATAATAAGGTTAGGTAAGTTTTCTAAGATTCTTTTGATGCAAAATCAAAAATTTTTACATTAACATTAATAAAAAAAATATATCTTTAAACGTATAAGACAAAATTTTAAAAAGAACTTAATTTTAAATGAGTTCTTGCTGATTGACCAGTTTTACATATTCGGCACGACATATATATATATATATATATATATATATATATATATATATATATATATATATATATATATATATATATATATATATATATATATATATATATACAATATATATACAGTATATATATATATATATATATATATATATATATATATATATATATATATATATATATATATATATATATATATATATATATATATAATGTCGTGCCGAATAGGCAGAACTTGCAATCTTTGCTTAAATAGCAACGTTCATCTTGCTATATAGGACAATCGATAATTTGTGTATGCAATAATTTCGCCAAAATCATTCTGAGCCTAACAAGAAAAATATATTTCACTGTGTTTGTTTAGTATTAAATTATTGTAAACAAATCTAAAATATATTTAGTTGGGTTAGGCTAAAATAAATTGTTCTTGTTATAATAAGGTTAGGTAAGTTTTCTAAGATTCTTTTGGTGCAAAATTATAAATTTTTACATTAACATTAAAGAAAAAAATATATCTTTAAACGTATAAGAGAAAATTTCAGAAAAGACTTAATTTTAAATGAGTTGTTTCTAATTGACCAGTTTTACATATTCGGCACTACATATATATATATATATATATATATATATATATATATATATATATGCAAAACAACCACTCTGAAAGAATAAGAAATTCCAAGCGCTTTCGTGACTACTCACATTATCAAGGAGTAGTCGTGAGTAGTCACGAAAGCGCTTGGAATTTCTTATTCTTTCAGAGTGGTTGTTTTGCATATTCTGAAATCACCTGTTTACTGTGATCTTATTGCATATATATATATATATATGTATATATATATATATATATATATATATATATATATATATATATATATATATATATATATATATATATATATATATATATATATATATATATATATACATACGAGGGTCTTGGCAAGAGGCGTGGAGTTAAAAGATAAAGAATCACACACAAAGTGGGAGTTGTCACAGCTGCTCTTTGCTGATGGCACTGTGCTCTTGGGAGATTCTGAAGAGAAGTTGCAGAGATTGGTGGATGAATTTGGAAGGGTGTTCAAAAGAAGAAAATTAAAAGTGGTGTTTCTTGTACTCAATCGATAGAGAAAATGGAGTTCTAAAGAAATAGCTATGAATTTGGTCGACTGGAACAATGGAATTAGCCGAAAATAGGGCTCAACGTGGACGAAATTGCTGATTTGTAAATATCGCTGAGGTCGCTAACTTCGTGAGAGTGTAATTCCGTCAGTTTTCCATCAATTTTCGTTTTTTTGGTGTCATTACAATCGGAAAAAGATTCTCTATCATTTCATAAGAAAATTTTTTTTTTTTTTTAAATTTTGTGACACCAGGAGACACCGCAGGATTGGGGATTGCGACAGTCTAAGAGTTGACACACGATGTTATTTATATAAAATGGTACCCTGAGTTTCAAACAGCTCCCAACTTGAACAATTATGTAAGTTTATTATTGTAAGTGAATTTGTAAGTGTAATTTTGGGGGTCTGAAACGTACTAATCTAATTTACATTATTCCTTATGGGAACAAATTTGTTTGGTAACAACATTCAAACAGCCGTCTGGAACGAATTATGGCTGAAACTTGAGGTACCACTGTATATATATATATATATATATATATATATATATATATATATATATATATATATATATATACATATGTATATAAAAGTAAGACGGAGAATAGGATAGCAGATGAACAAGGAGGCTTTAGGAAAGGTAGGGGGTGTGTGGACCAGGTGTTTACAGTGAAACATGTAAGTGAACAGTATTTAGATAAGGCTAAAGAGGTCTTTGTGGCATTTATGGATTTGGAAAAGGCATATGACAGGGTGGATAGGGGGGCAATGTGGCAGATGTTGCAGGTGTATGGTGTAGGAGGTAGGTTACTGAAAGCAGTGAAGAGTTTTTACGAGGATAGTGAGGCTCAAGTTAGAGTACACAGGAAAGAGGGAAATTATTTCCCAGTAAAAGTAGGCCTTAGACAAGGATGTGTGATGTCACCGTGGTTGTTTAATATATTTATAGATGGGGTTGTAAGAGAAGTAAATGCGAGGGTCTTGACAAGAGGCGTGGAGTTAAAAGATAAAGAATCACACATAAAGTGGGAGTTGTCACAGTTGCTCTTTGCTGATGACACTGTGCTCTTGGGAGATTCTGAAGAGAAGATGCAGAGATTGGTGGATGAATTTGGTAGAGTGTGCAAAAGAAGAAAATTAAAAGTGAATACAGGAAAGAGTAAGGTTATGAGGATAACAAAAATATTAGGTGATGAAAGATTGGATATCAGATTGGAGGGAGAGAGTATGGAGGAGGTGAATGTATTCAGATATTTGGGAGTGGATGTGTCAGCGGATGGGTCTATGAAGGATGAGGTGAATCATAGAATTGATGAGGGGAAAAGGATGAGTGGTGTACTTAGGAGTCTGTGGAGACAAAGAACTTTGTCCTTGGAGGCAAAGAGGGGAATGTATGAGAGTATAATTTTACCAACACTCTTATATGGGTGTGAAGCATGGGTGATGAATGTTGCAGCGAGGAGAAGGCTGGAGGCAGTGGAGATGTCATGTCTGAGGGCAATGTGTGGTGTGAATATAATGCAGAGAATTTGTAGTTTGGAAGTTAGGAGGAGGTGTGGGATTACCAAAACTGTTATCCAGAGGGCTGAGGAAGGGTTGTTGAGGTGGTTCTGACATGTAGAGAGAATGGAGCAAAACAGAATGACTTCAAGAGTGTATCAGTCTGTAGTGGAAGGAAGGCGGGGTAGGGGTCGGCGAAATTATCGTTAGCTGAATTAATTTTCCCCTTAAGAAATAATGGAAATCAAATTAATCCGTTCATGACTCCCCAAAGTATGAAAAAAAAATTTTTTACCACATGAAATATTAATTTTAATACACAAACTGAAGAAGCCATTCACAATTACTGCTCTACTAAGAATAGAATACTACATGACACTTACCTTTATTTAAGATCTGGTGATAATTGATGGGATGGGAGGAGGGGAGAGTGTGGAAGTTATTGTTTAGAAGGGGAATCCCCTTCCATTAGGACTTGAGGTAGCAAGTCCTTTTCCAGGGTTACTTCCCTTCTTCTTTTAATGCCACTAGGACAAGATTGAGAGTCACTGGACCTCTGTCACACAACAAATCTGTCTATAGAGCTCTGTACCTCCCATTCCTTTAAGACTTTCTTAAAGTGGGCCATAACATTGTCATTGTACAGGTTGCCAACACGGCTTGCAGTAGCTGTGTCAGGGTGATTTTCATCTGTAAAGGTTTGCAGTTCAACCCATTTTGCACACATTTCCTTAATCTCTTTTTTCATTTCCATACTAATTCTCACCCTCTTTACCACAGGGATGGCACTAGAAGCTTTCTAGGGGTCCATGGTGACTTATTTTGCAGTTACAAGCACTAAAAACACTGGGAAAATGTGAAATGTACCGAATGTATGCGTAGATGCGACCGCACTGGCTGGCTTGTAAACACTGGCGCTAAGGCCACACCTAAGACGTGTTGCGGACAAATCGCGTAAAGCGAGTTTTTTGTCATTAGCGAGGCAAAATTTTTGCGTTCAAATGTTTCGTATGGCTGATTTAACGTAACGCGATGCGTTCGTAAGGCGGGGGTCCACTTTATATATAAGTTAACAGTAGAACTAAGCATTAAAAAAACAATAAAAAGTAAAATACATATTCAGTACATTCATTACTTACCTTAAAATATTTGTAGTCTTAATGTAGGGTGAGAGGTAGTATTTATTGTATGAAGTCAGGTGTGGTATGGTAGCCTGCCTGGCTACCACACCTACATGTATTATCAATATTTAAAGTGACCCAGTGACAAAATATACAGTACACTCATTACTTACCTTGAAATGTGTGTAGTCTTAATGTTGGGTAAGAGGTGAGTATTTATTGTAGAAAGTCGGGTGTGGTAGCTCCTATACACCAGCTGCCATACCTACACAAAATATACGACTTAAATTTAGAGCACCTCAAACTGATTATTATCATTATTGTCATCGACATACCTTGTTCCACTGAGTTTAATCATTTCTAACAGCTACCCTTAGATGCCATCATGGACAAGAAAGAACAAGTAAATGAGAGAGAAGGAGATGCTGAGAATTGTGAACAGCTGAAGGTGTAAGGGGAATCACTCAGTCAGACACACATTAACTCCTTCAGTGTAAGTCCTGTAATGTTACAGTGTCAGTCCCATTATAATACGGCAAAATTTTAGCGGCATCAGATCTGGTGGGAGAAAGCTGGTAGGCCTACACGTGAAAGGATGTATCTGTGTGGACAGTGTGCTCAGTATAAAAAAAAATCCTGCAGCACACAGTGCATAATGAGAAAAAAGAACTGTGACTGTGTTTTTGGTTTAAAACAGTGACTTTAAGGTGTATTTTCCTCTGGTATTTATGGTTGTTTTCTCGATTTCTTGGTCTCATTTGATAGAATGGAAGATATATTACAGAAAAAGAGATGATTTTGATTTTTTTCACAATGAAAAGTACCTTGAAATTGAGTTCAAAGTTGCAAAAATGTTCGATTTTTGCTGATGTTCAAGAGTAAACAAATGACGTTGACATCCAATACGTGTCCAGCTGGCCAGTCATGAATGGGCTGACATTATTTATGCAAGTATTACAATAATGCAGCAATCTGCATAACAGTAAATCTTCTATTTTTTGTGTGAATAAAAATTCAAAATGGAAAGCAAGAGTAATATAAGAGGGCCTTAGAGACATGACTAATGAACAGAGAAAATGTTATTTTAGTGCCAGGAATGTCTGCATTGCTTATTCTGGACCCTATTTTGAAATTGGCATCTTTTGAAATTTGTGTGAAATTGGCCAAATTGCCAATTTCTGACCACTTTATTGGGTAATTGAAATTGGTAAACAGGCGGTTTCTTGTACTCGGTCGATGGAACACATGGAGTTCTAGTGAAATAGTTATGAGTTTGGTTGACTGGAACAATGGAATTGGCCGAAAATATGGCTCAAAGTGGGCGAAATTGCCGATGCGTATATATCACGGAGATCGCTAACTTCGTGAGAGTGTAATTCCATAAGTTTTCCACCAAATTTCATACTTATGGTATCATTACCATCGAGAGAAGATTCTCTATCATTTCATGAGAAAACATAATTTTTTTTTTTAATTCTTCAACACTGAGAGCAAATTTGTGAGCAGGGGTCTTGACAGTGAAAGATTTAATTGTTGATTGTCGTGATGTACTGTTTAATACATTGCTTAAGGCTACATATGTTGGATATTTCTTCTCCTTAAATTGTGGTTGCTGGTATATGTCAATGATTTTGAAAAGAGTGTAGGAGTGTAAAGGGTTTGCTGTGGCCCTACATGGCTGAGGTAGGAGGTTGTGGATCATTAGCTGAGGTGGAAGGTTGGGGATCATTAGCTGAGGTGGAAGGTTGGGGATCATTAGCTGAGGTGGAAGGTTGGGGATCATTAGCTGAGGTGGAAGGTTGGGGATCATTAGCTGAGGTGGAAGGTTGGGGATCATTAGCTGAGGTGGAAGGTTGTGGATCATTAGCTGAGGTGGAAGGTTGGGGATCATTAGCTGAGGTGGAAGGTTGGGGATCATTAGCTGAGGTGGAAGGTTGGGGATCATTAGCTGAGGTGGAAGGTTGGGGATCATTAGCTGAGGTGGAAGGTTGGGGATCATTAGCTGAGGTGGAAGGTTGGGGATCATTAGCTGAGGTGGAAGGTTGGGGATCATTAGCTGAGGTGGAAGGTTGGGGATCATTAGCTGAGGTGGAAGGTTGGGGATCATTAGCTGAGGTGGAAGGTTGGGGATCATTAGCTGAGGTGGAAGGTTGGGGATCATTAGCTGAGGTGGAAGGTTGGGGATGGATCATTAGCTGAGGTGGAAGGTTGGGGATCATTAGCTGAGGTGGAAGGTTGGGGATCATTAGCTGAGGTGGAAGGTTGGGGATCATTAGCTGAGGTGGAAGGTTGGGGATCATTAGCTGAGGTGGAAGGTTGGGGATCATTAGCTGAGGTGGAAGGTTGGGGATCATTAGCTGAGGTGGAAGGTTGGGGATCATTAGCTGAGGTGGAAGGTTGGGGATCATTAGCTGAGGTGGAAGGTTGGGGATCATTAGCTGAGGTGGAAGGTTGGGGATCATTAGCTGAGGTGGAAGGTTGGGGATCATTAGCTGAGGTGGAAGGTTGGGGATCATTAGCTGAGGTGGAAGGTTGGGGATCATTAGCTGAGGTGGAAGGTTGGGGATCATTAGCTGAGGTGGAAGGTTGGGGATCATTAGCTGAGATGGAAGGTTGGGGATCATTAGCTGAGGTGGAAGGTTGGGGATCATTAGCTGAGGTGGAAGGTTGGGGATCATTAGCTGAGGTGGAAGGTTGGGGATCATTAGCTGAGGTGGAAGGTTGGGGATCATTAGCTGAGGTGGAAGGTTGGGGATCATTAGCTGAGGTGGAAGGTTGGGGATCATTAGCTGAGGTGGAAGGTTGGGGATCATTAGCTGAGGTGGAAGGTTGGGGATCATTAGCTGAGGTGGAAGGTTGGGGATCATTAGCTGAGGTGGAAGGTTGGGGATCATTAGCTGAGGTGGAAGGTTGGGGATCATTAGCTGAGGTGGAAGGTTGGGGATCATTAGCTGAGGTGGAAGGTTGGGGATCATTAGCTGAGGTGGAAGGTTGGGGATCATTAGCTGAGGTGGAAGGTTGGGGATCATTAGCTGAGGTGGAAGGTTGGGGATCATTAGCTGAGGTGGAAGGTTGGGGATCATTAGCTGAGATGGAAGGTTGGGGATCATTAGCTGAGGTGGAAGGTTGGGGATCATTAGTTGAGGTGGAAGGTTGAGGCTCTGTCACTGATGTTGATGGTTGTACTGGAGTAGTGAAAAATTCTGTAATGCATCTCTGGTGTCTTTTACCCTGCAGTACTGTATAAAACTGATGGTAGGACGCATAGAGAGATGCAGAGTCAGTTTAGGTGTGTAAAAGTTTAAATCTTGGGGTAGTTTTAAAAAATGGAGCAGAATCATGCTTTTTACTTGAACTAATCATGTGGGTCAACTGTCCACCTGCAGCAACCGCCTAGTTGATCAGGCAAGCACCAGACAAGGCTGGCCAGGCCAGGCTGTGGGAGTAAGAAAACTCTCAAAACCCATCATAGTGATACCAAAGATACATAAAAAGTTATGTCAACTATGACTTTGCATAATGGCTCATAAGTTAACATTTTCAACTATTTTTTTTTTGTTGATAACTTGCTTCATTCATGAACCTCTTTATTACCCATCAAACTTTGGTGAATTTTGAAAATATGATAACAATAATTGATAAGGTAACAATTGAGAAAAATAAACTACAGTAAACCCTTGTTGTAATATACATCTCTGTAACAAACTTTTAAGTCTGTTATGTAGATGTCAGTGTTTACTGTAAGTGTTGTGTGCTATAGTACTATATTACATGTACAGTAGAGTATGGTCTGAAATATTTTAGCATTATTTTGATTTAATAGACACTTGAATAATGTACATTATTTGTGCGTTGTTAGGTAAGACACATATGCAACAGTTAGGTACCTTTATTTCGAAACGTTTCACCTACATAGTAGGCGAATCACCCTTCAAGTTTTAAGGGTGATGGACTGATTACATCGTCTTCAAGTCTCTTCTGCTTCTATCAACTTTTCTGTACTAGACTGAAGAAGCCTACTGTGTAGGCGAAACGTTTCGAAATAAAGATACCTAACTGTTGCATATGTATCTTACCTAACAACCTGTCGGTATTTTATACCATTTTAATGTTCACATTATTTGTGCATTATATTGAGACTTTACTATACAAATAAACATTTACAACTTCTTAAAAAGTCAGGATAAAAAAAAAAAGAAAATGGAAAGTAATAAAAGAGAACTGACAAGATAATTATTAGGTTAACAGCGACTCCAAGTAGTCCACACAAGTGACTCCAAGTAGTCAGTCCATGCAAGTGACTCCAAGTAGTCCACACAAGTGACTCCAAGTAGTCCACACAAGTGACTCCAAGTAGTCAGTCCACACAAGTGACTCCAAGTAGTCCACACAAGTGACTCCAAGTAGTCCACACAAGTGGCTCTAAGTAGTCCACACAGGTGACTCCAAGTAGTCACTCCACACAAGTGACTCCAAGTAGTCCACACAAGTGACTCCAAGTAGTCCACACAAGTGACTCCAAGTAGTCAGTCCACACAAGTGACTCCAAATAGTCAGTCCACAGAAGTGACTCCAAGTACTCAGTCCACACAAGTGACTCCAAGTAGTCAGTCCACACAAGTGACTCCAAGTAGTCCACACAAGTGACTTCAAGTATTCCACACAAGTGACTCCAAGTAGTCCACACAAGTGACTCCAAGTAGTCAACACAAGTGACTCCAAGTAGTCCACACAAGTGACTCCAAGTAGTCAGTCCACACAAGTGACTCCAAGTAGTCAGTCCACACAAGTGACTCCTAGTAGTCAGTCCACACAAGTGACTCCAAGTAGTCAGTCCACACAAGTGACTCCAAGTAGTCAGTCCAAACAAGTGACTCCAAGTAGTCAGTCCACACAAGTGACTCCAAGTAGTCCACACAAGTGACTCCAAGTAGTCCACACAAGTGACTCCAAGTAGTCCACACAAGTGACTCCAAGTAGTCCACACAAGTGACTCAAGTAGTCAGTCCAGACAAGTGACTCCAAGTAGTCAGTAAACACAAGTGACTCCAAGTAGTCCACACAAGTGACTCCAAGTAGTCAGTCCACACAAGTGACTCCAAGTAGTCAGTCCACACAAGTGACTCCAAGTAGTCAGTCCACACAAGTGACTCCAAGTAGTCCACACAAGTGACTCCAAGTAGTCCACACAAGTGACTCCAAGTAGTCCACACAAGTGACTCCAAGTAGTTCACACAAGTGACTCCAAGTAGTCTGTCCACACAAGTGACTCCAAGTAGTTCACACAAGTGACTCCAAGTAGTCAGTCCACACAAGTGACTCCAAGTAGTCAGTCCACACAAGTGACTCCAAGTAGTCAGTCCACACAAGTGACTCCAAGTAGTCAGTCCACACAAGTGACTCCAAGTAGTCAGTCCAAACAAGTGACTCCAAGTAGTCAGTCCACACAAGTGACTCCAAGTAGTCAGACCACACAAGTGACTCCAAGTAGTCCACACAAGTGACTCCAAGTAGTCAGTCCACACAAGTGACTTCAAGTAGTCAGTCCACACAAGTGACTCCAAGTAGTCAGACCACACAAGTGACTCCAAGTAGTCAGACCACACAAGTGACTCCAAGTAGTCAGTCCACACAAGTGACTCCAAGTAGTCAGACCACACAAGTGACTCCAAGTAGTCAGTCCACACAAGTAACTGCAAGTAGTCAGTCCACACAAGTGACTCCAAGTAGTCAGACCACACAAGTGACTCCAAGTAGTCCACACAAGTGACTTCAAATAGTCCACACAAGTGACTCCAAGTAGTCCACACAAGTGACTCCAAGTAGTCCACACAAGTGACTCCAAGTAGTCAGTTCACACAAGTGACTCCAAGTAGTCAGACCACACAAGTGACTCCAAGTAGTCAGACCACACAAGTGACTCCAAGTAGTCAGTCAACACAAGTGACTCCAAGTAGTCCACACAAGTGACTCCAAGTAGTCAGTCAACACAAGTGACTCCAAGTAGTCCACACAAGTGACTCCAAGTAGTCAGTCCACACAAGTGACTCCAAGTAGTCAGTCCACACAAGTGACTCCAAGTAGTCAGTCCACACAAGTGACTCCAAGTAGTCCACACAAGTGACTCCAAGTAGTCAGTCCACACAAGTGACTCCAAGTAGTCAGTCCACACAAGTGACTCCAAGTAGTCAGTCCACACAAGTGATTCCAAGTAGTTAGTCCACACAAGTGACTCCAAGTAGTCCACACAAGTGACTCCAAGTAGTCCACACAAGTGACTCCAAGTAGTCCACACAAGTGACTCCAAGTAGTCAGACCACACAAGTGACTCCAAGTAGTGAGACCACACAAGTGACCCCAAGTAGTCAGACCACACAAGTGACTCCAAATAGTCCACAAGTGACTCCAAGTAGTCCACACAAGTGACTCCAAGTAGTCAGACCACACAAGTGACTCCAAGTAGTCCACACAAGTGGCTCCAAGTAGTCCACACAAGTGACTCCAAGTAGTCCACACAAGTGACTCCAAGTACTCCACACAAGTGACTCCAAGTAGTCAGTCCACACAAGTGACTCCAAGTAGTCCACACAAGTGACTCCAAGTAGTCCACACAAGTGACTCCAAGTAGTCCACACAAGTGACTCCAAATAGTCAGTCCACACAAATGACTCCAAGTAGTCAGTCCACACAAGTGACTCCAAGTAGTCAGTCCACACAAGTGACTCCAAGTAGTCAGTCCACACAAGTGACTCCAAGTAGTCCACACAAGTGACTCCAAATAGTCAGTCCACACAAATGACTCCAAGTAGTCAGTCCACACAAATGACTCCAAGTAGTCAGTCCACACAAGTGACTCCAAGTAGTCAGACCACACACGTAACTCCAAGTAGTCAGTCCACACAAGTGACTCCAAGTAGTCAGACCACACAAGTGACTCCAAGTAGTCAGTCCACACAAGTGACTTCAAGTAGTCAGACCACACACGTGGCTCCAAGTAGTCAGTCCACACAAGTGACTCCAAGTAGTCAGTCCACACAAGTGACTCCAAGTAGTCAGTCCACACAAGTGACTCCAAGTAGTCAGTCCACACAAGTGACTCCATGTAGTCAGCCCACACAAGTAACTGCAAGTAGTCAGTCCACACAAGTGACTCCAGGTAGTCAGTCCACACAAGTGACTCCATGTAGTCAGCCCACACAAGTAACTGCAAGTAGTCAGTCCACACAAGTGACTCCAAGTAGTCAGTCCACACAAGTGACTCGAAGTAATCAGTCCACACAAGTGACTCCAAGTAGTCAGTCCACAAAAGTGACTCCAAGTAGTCCACACAAGTAACTCCAAGTAGTCAGTCCACACAAGTGACTCGAAGTAATCAGTCCACACAAGTGACTCCAAGTAGTCAGTCCACACAAATGACTCCAAGTAGTCCACACAAGTAACTCCAAGTAGTCAGTCCACACAAGTGACTCCAAGTAGTCAGTCAACACAAGTGACTCCAAGTAGTCAGTCCACAAAAGTGACTCCAAGTAGTCAGTCCACAAAAGTGACTCCAAGTAATCAGTCCACAAAAGTGACTCCAAGTAGTCCACACAAGTAACTCCAAGTAGTCAGTCCACACAAGTGACTCCAAGTAGTCAGACCACACAAGTGACTCCAAGTAGTCAGTTCACACAAGTGACTAAGTAGTCAGTCCACACTAGTGACTCCAAGTAGTCCACACAAGTGACTCCAAGTAGTCAGTCCACACAAGTGACTCCAAGTAGTCAGTCCACACAAGTAACTGCAAGTAGTCAGACCACACAAGTGACTCCAAGTAGTCAGTCCACACAAGTGACTCAAAGTAGTCAGACCACACAAGTGACTCCAAGTAGTCAGTCCACACAAGTGACTCCAAGTAGTCAGACCACACAAGTGACTCCAAGTAGTCAGTCCACACAAGTGACTCCATGTAGTCAGTCCACACAAGTGACTCCAAGTAGTCAGTCCACACAAGTAACTCCAAGTAGTCAGTCCACATAAGTGACTCCAAGTAGTCAGTCCACACAAGTGACTCCAAGTAGTTAGTCCACACAAGTGACTCCAAGTAGTCAGTCCTCACAAGTGACTCCAAGTAGTCAGACCACACAAGTGACTCCAAGTAGTCAGTCCACACAAGTGACTCCATGTAGTCAGTCCACACAAGTGACTCCAAGTAGTTAGTCCACACAAGTGACTCCAAGTAGTCAGTCCACACAAGTGACTCCAAGTAGTCAGTCCACACAAATGACTCCAAGTAGTCAGTCCACACAAGTGACTCCAAGTAGTCCACACAAGTGACTCCAAGTAGTCCACACAAGTGACTCCAAGTAGTCAGTCCACACAAGTGACTCCAAGTAGTCAGACCACACAAGTGACTCCAAGTAGTCAGTCCACACAAGTGACTCCAAGTAGTCAGTCCACACAAGTGACTCCAAGTAGTCAGACCACACAAGTGACTCCAAGTAGTCAGACCACACAAGTGACTCCAAGTAGTCAGTCCACACAAGTGACTCCAAGTAGTCAGTCCACACAAGTGACTCCAAGTAGTTAGTCCACACAAGTGACTCCAAGTAGTCAGTCCACACAAGTGACTCCAAGTAGTCAGTCCACACAAGTGACTAAGTAGTCAGTCCACACAAGTGACTAAGTAGTCAGTTCACACAAGTGACTAAGTAGTCAGACCACACAAGTGACTCCAAGTAGTCAGTCCACACAAGTGACTAAGTAGTCAGTCCACACAAGTGACTTAAGTAGTCAGTTCAAACAAGTGACTAAGTAGTCAGTCCACACAAGTGACTCCAAGTAGTCAGTCCACACAAGTGACTAAGTAGTCAGTCCACACAAGTGACTAAGTAGTCAGTTCACACATGTGACTAAGTATTCAGTCCACACAAGTAACTCCAAGTAGTCAGACCACACAAGTGACTCAAGTAGTCAGACCACACAAGTGATTCCAAGTAGTCAAACCACACAAGTGACTCCAAATAATCAGTCCACACAAGTGACTCCAAAGAGTCCCCATCAGACCACATTAGTGGCTTTAAGGAGTCTCCATCAGACTAGACAGGTAGCTCCAAGTAGGCCCCATCAGACCAGACAAGTGGCTCCAGGAAGACCCCATCAAATCAGATAAGTGGCTCCAGGAAGACGCCATCAGACCAGACAAGTGGCTCCAGGAAGGCCGCATTAGAGCAGACAAGTGGCTCCAGGAAGGCCCCATTAGAGCTGACAAGTGGCTCCAGGAAGGCCCCATCAGACCAGACAAGTGGCTCCAGAAAGACCCCATCAGACCAGACAAGTGGCTCCAGGAAAACTTCATCAGACCAGACAAGTGGCTCCAGGAAGGCCCCATTAGAGCAGACAGGTGGCTTCAGGAAGGCCCCATCAGGCCAGACAGGTAGCTTCAGGAAGGCCCCATCAGACCAGACAGGTGGCTTTAGGAAGACCCCATCAGGCCAGACAGGTGGCTTCAGGAAGGCCCCATCAGACCAGACAGGTGGCTTCAGGAAGCCCCCTTCAGACCAGACAGGTGGCTTCAGGAAGGCCCCATCAGGCCAGACAGGTGGCTTCAGGAAGGCCCCATCAGACCAGACAGGTGGCTTCAGGAAGGCCCCATCAGACCAGACAGGTGGCTTCAGGAAGGCCCCATCAGACCAGACAGGTGGCTTCTGGAAAACCCCATCAGACCAGACAGGTGGCTTCTGGAAAGCCCCCTCAGACCAGACAGGTAGCTTCAGGAAGGCTCCATCAGGCCACACTGTATCATAGACAACAAATATTTGCTCTTGTCATTGCTTTTGACAGTGTTGTAGACATTTTTTGCAGCTCCCTTTATATAATGACCTAAAGTGCAAGGCAGAAATCTGGATTAGTTAATGAGAGACCTGGATATAATCAGTATATGGAGGCTCAGTCATTTGCTACTTTTTGTATTGAGTGATCCACACAGATTTGGAAATTTGTGAAATACAGTATACCTTATTTGTTAAATTCAGAGAGATCAGACCAGCAGGCAGGAAAGATGCATGATAATATTCACCTGGAAAATCCTAGAGGGATTAGTACTAAATTTGCACACCAAAATCGCCCTACAAAAGCAAAAGACTCGGCAAGCAGTGCAGCATCCCCCCAATGAAAAGCAAGGGTGCCACGAGTACTCTAAGAGATAACACAATAAGTATCAGAGGGGCCCGAAACTGTTCAGCTGCCTCCCAGCATACATAAGGGGGATTGCCAATAGACCCCTGGCTGTCTTCAAGCAGGCACTGGACAGGCACCTAAAGTCAGTATCTGACCAGTGGGGCTGTGGTTTGTACATAGTCTGTCAAGCCAGCAGTAACAGGCTGGTTGATCAAGCCCTGATCCACCATGAGGCCTGATCATGGACCGGGCCATGGGGGCATTGACCCCTAAAACCCTCTTCAGGTATATTGAGTTACAAAAGACAAGTGCTACAAAAGACAAGTTCTACACCCTTAACTAAAGAATAGTCAGAACTTTAGAGACGACCGTCAGCCACCACTGTTCTGGCAGCTGAACTAATTTAAGGAGAATACAGGGAGAGCTTTACTTTTCCATTTTTTGGAGTTTTTCAAAACTTTTTCCTCTGGTAGACCAGATATCAGAATTATCAGTTCTTGCATCCAGCAATTTGACTGTGGAGTCTAGGTAATAGTAATGGATAATAGAGCATCCAGTGTGTGTGTGTACTCACCTATTTGTGGTTGCAGGGATCGAGTCATAGCTCAATGTGTGTGTGTGTGTGTGTGTATACTCACCTATTTGTGGTTGCAGGGGTCGAGTCTTAGCTCCTGGCCCCGCCTCTTCACTGGTTGCTACTGGGTCCTCTCTCTCCCTGCTCCATGTGTGTGTGTGTGTGTGTGTGTGCATTCACCTAGTTGAGGTTACAGGGGTCGAGTCCACGCTCCTGGCCCCGAGTCCAAGCTGTGTGTGTGTGTGTGTGTGTGTGTGTGTGTGTGTGTGTGTGTGTGTGTGTGTGTGTGTGTGTGTGTGTGTGTGTGTGTGTGTGTGTGTGTGTGTTTTGTGTGTGTTTTGTGTGTGTGTTTTGTGTGTGAAACAAGCCACATCTTCCTCTAAGGGAAACTTTTTGTCTGGTAAATGCCAGGTCAGACTCATAATATACATAGACACATGTAAATTGTTTACTGTATTCCAAAAATATAATAAACTTTTTCTCTCCATTTTCCCAACTGGTATGTACACTTCTCAGTTACTTTGAACACTTATTTACATTTTCTCTATTTTTACATATTTTTTTATATTTTCATATTTCTATTTTTTCATAGAGAAGCAAACAGGGCTGGAAATGGAGTTCCCACTTCAAGGAGACTGTGGCATCTACCGAGTAAAAAATATTCACTGTTTTGCATCGTACCATTTTTTTCACATATTTTACTTACCATTTGCTCGCTTATTTATGTGTAACCTAGTTAATTCTCTCTCCTATTTTCGTATAAATGGTTTTCATCTGAATATAACGTTGAATTTCAAAATATTTTGCTATTGGTGTTGCGCATGCATAGATGTAATATTTCAGATTTACTGTTCAATATTAAGCTTCATTTAGGCTTCTCATGGTCGCAGTTGATCCGTAGGTTTTAATGGGTAAATCTAATAAGTTTAGTGTAGTTACTGTGCTCTATGGTATACTCTTTATTTAATCAGTTTGTCACAATAGAAGTATTATTTTCTTTTCAACTTAAGATAGAATGTTTTGTACACTGTACATTGCTCAGTTTTCCATTATGTAATTTTCGTTGTTTACATATACCGTGTAGGAAGTTAGAATATTTATTATTTCATTTTTATGTATCTATAAATATTTTTTATCGTTCTTGCTCATAAACTCTTTGGTTCGACCTAGAGTCTTGCTCATGTGATCAGTGATTAATTGATTACATTATAACGCACGAAATTTTAATATTTAGCGAGATATCATGGTAAGTTTTTCCACTTGGGGAATTGTTTAAGGTTATCTTAAAACATTCTACATTCTTAAAAACAAAAGATGCGGCATAGTAAGGTTTAGTGGTATATAATAGTTTCCCAGAAAATAAGTTAAAGTTTTCTCTCTATACCGAGGTAGAAGAACAAATTACCTTCAAGTTGGATGTTGGCCATGTGAGTTGGAACCTCTTATAACAACCTAATTCCCTTATTCTTACATCATGCTTATTTGAGTTTTGTTTTTCCTCTGAATATTTTCTGCTAATCAGTGCATAAGAATTTCAGTATGCTTTTAATCTATGGATTTCAGTTATGACTTCTTTCAGAGAAGCATTTACCAAAAAAAAAAAAAAGAAAATTATATAAACATTATTAATATTTCATATACTGTACTTCATGTATTTTTGTTAGTCCTTTATCAGCACAAATTTTTGATAGCTTTATATCTGTTATTTTATAGACAAGAAATACTGAACAATGACGATTATTTTACTATATTTTATCGATACATATTTTTTTTATTGCTTTTGGAAAAAAGCACTCAAATTGCAAATTGGGGCCACACATTCTTCTCAAGAATAATGCCCATTTATGTTATAAAAGCTGTAATACAAGTCATAATAACCATAAGAAAGTACAAATATATAGTTGTCTTTAGATCAAAGATATATAATACTAACAGGTTGATAATTAAAACTTATGTACAACACATGAGTATCTATAGTGAGAGATGTTCCACCTAAATGGGACTTGATCACTCTTATATGAAGATGACAACAAACTCTTTTAAAGTGGAACTAGTAGAAGGAGTGGAGAGATACAGCAGTAGTTGAGTAGGACTGGAGAAATACAGCAGTACTAGAGTAGGAGTGGAGAGATACAACAGTAGTAGAGTAGGACTGGAGAAATACAGCAGTACTAGAGTAGGAGTGGAGAGATACAGCAGTACTAGAGTAGGAGTGGAGAAATACAGCAGTACTAGAGTAGGAGTGGAGAGATACAACAGTAGTAGAGTAGGACTGGAGAAATACAGCAGTACTAGAGTAGGAGTGGAGAGATACAGCAGTACTAGAGTAGGAGTGGAGAAATACAGCAGTAGTAGAGTAGGAGTGGAGAAATACAGCAGTACTAGAGTAGGAGTGGAGAGATATAGCAGTAGTAGAGTAGGAGTGGAGAGATACAACAGTAGTAGAGTAGGACTGGAGAAATACAGCAGTAGCAGAGTAGGAGTGGAGAAATACAGCAGTACTAGAGTAGGAGTGGAGAAATACAGCAGTAGCAGAGTAGGAGTGGAGAAATACAGCAGTAGCAGAGTAGGAGTGGAGAAATACAGCAGTAGAGTAAGAGTGGAGAGATACAGCAGTACTAGAGTAGAAGGAGTGGAGAGATAAGTAAAGTAGGAGTGGAGAGATACAACAGTAGTTGAGTAGGAGTGGAGAGATACAGCAGTAGTAGAGTAGAAGGAGTGGAGAGATAAGTAAAGTAGGAGTGGAGAGATACAACAGTAGTTGAGTAGGAGTGGAGAGATACAGCAGTAGTAGAGTAGGAGTGGAGAGATACAGCAGTAGTAGAGTAGGAGTGGAGAGATACAGCAGTAGTAGAGTAGGAGTGGAGAAATACAGCAGTACTAGAGTAGGAGTGGAGAGATACAGCAGTAGTAGAGTAGAAGGAGTGGAGAGATAAGTAAAGAAGGAGTGGAGAGATACAACAGTAGTTGAGTAGCAGTGGAGAGATACAGCAGTAGTAGAGTAGGAGTGGAGAGATACAGCAGTAGTAGAGTAGGAGTGGAGAGATACAGCAGTAGTAGAGTAGGAGTGGAGAGATACAGCAGTAGTAGAGTAGGAGTGGAGAGATACAGCAGTAGTAGAGTAGGAGTGGAGAAATACAGCAGTACTAGAGTAGGAGTGGAGAGATACAGCAGTAGTAGAGTAGGAGTGGAGAGATACAACAGTAGTAGAGTAGGAGTGGAGAAATACAGCAGTAGTAGAGTAGGAGTGGAGAGATACAGCAGTACTAGAGTAGGAGTGGAGAAATACAGCAGTAGTAGAGTAGGAGTAGAGAAATGCAGCAGTACTAGAGTAGGAGTGGAGAGATACAGCAGTAGTAAAGTAGGAGTGGAGAAATACAGCAGTAGTAGAGTAGGAGTAGAGAAATACAGCAGTACTAGAGTAGGAGTGGAGAGATACAGCAGTAGTAAAGTAGGAGTGGAGAGATACAGCAGTAGTAGGGTAGGAGTGGAGAGATACAGCAGTAGTAGAGTAGGAGTGGGAAGATATAGCAGTAGTAGAGCAGGAGTGGAGAGATACAGCAGTAGTAGAGTAGGAGTGGATAGATACAGCGGTAGTAGAGTAGGAGTGGATAAATACAGCAGTAGTAGAGTAGGAGTGGGAAGATACAGCAGTAGTAGAGTAGGAGTGGATAGATACAGCAGTAGTAGAGTAGGAGTGGATAAATACAGCAGTAGTAGAGTAGGAGTGGGAAGATACAGCAGTAGTAGAGCAGGAGTGGAGAGATACAGCAGTAGTAGAGTAGGAGTGGATAGATACAGCAGTAGTAGAGTAGGAGTGGGAAGATACAGCAGTAGTAGAGTAGGAGTGGAGAGATACAGCAATAGTAGAGTAGGAGTGGATAGATACAGCAGTAGTAGAGTAGGAGTGGATAGATACAGCAGTAGTAGACTAGGAGTGGAGAGATACAGCAGTAGTAGAGTAGGAGTGGAGAGATACAGCAGTAGTAGAGTAGAAGGAGTGGAGAGATAAGTAAAGTAGGAGTGGAGAGATACAACAGTAGTTGAGGAGGAGTGGAGAGATACAGCAGTAGTAGAGTAGGAGTGGAGAGATACAGCAGTAGTAGAGTAGGAGTGGATAGATACAGCAGTAGTAGAGTAGGAGTGGAGAGATACAGCAGTAGTAGAGTAGGAGTGGAGAGATACAGCAGTAGAGTAGGAGTGGAGAGATGCAGCAGTAGTAGAGTAGGAGTGGAGAGATACAGCAGTAGTAGAGTAGGAGTGGAGAGATACAGCAGTAGTAGAGTAGGAGTGGAGAGATACAGCAGTAGTAGAGTAGGAGTGGAGAGATACAGCAGTAGTAGAGTAGGAGTGGAGAGATACAGCAGTAGTAGAGTAGGAGTGGAGAGATACAGCAGTAGTAGAGTAGGAGTGGAGAGATACAGCAGTAGTAGAGTAGGAGTGGAGAGATACAGCAGTAGTAGAGTAGGAGTGGAGAGATACAGCAGTAGTAGAGTAGGAGTGGAGAGATACAGCAGTAGTAGTTGTGGTCAACTGATAAAGTCTCTGGATATCTCGGTAAAGATACCCTGGTTGTCATCAACTTGCTGGTATTGTATATTTTGATCTAAAGATTCTTGTATAACACAGCATCACTATGAAATCTTAGTACAGATTATATGAGATTCTACAACTAGAATGCTAAAGCTCTGGTCCAGCTTATGGGCCTGATCTACTCCACTAGTGGGCTCCATCCATATGTGACCACATCTACTACTGCTGCATCACTCCACTCCTTCCACTGGTTCAACTGTAAAAAACTGTTCTTTTGTTTCTGTATTAGACTGATAAATCCCTTAGCGAGTGGAACATCTCTTAATCAAGCTACCCAGGTGTTGCACTTATGTCTTATTCATATGCAGCTATAATATTATAAGCACTAAAATCTCCAGAAAGTACAAAATACAGCTGTGATATAATAACCACAGTAGTCATAGGAAAGTACAAAATACAGCTGTGATATAATAGCCATTGTAGTTGTGAGAAAGTACAAGTACACAACTGTAATACAATAACCACTGTTGTCATAGGAAAGTACAAATACTGTACACAACTGTAATACAATAACCACTGTTGTCATAAGAAAGTACAAATACACAGCTGTAATACAATAATCACTGTCATCATAAGAAAGTGCAAGTACACAGCCATGATATAATAGCCACTGTAGTTATGACAATATACTCGTTGGAGCTGAGAGATGATGCGTACTTCGAGTGTGAAGAATAACTATTTTTTTTATTTTTATTTAGAAGATACTATTTCCTTATTAAGTGATGACTATGTTTAATAATTAAAATATGAGAGCTATTTCAGTTATGGTAGCTAAGTATACTTTTGAGATTATTTTTATATTAATTTTGAGATAGTATTCATACCAACATAATAAAAATTGTTTACCCTTATATGTAGAATAAAATATAACTTGAAACATGTGATATTTTTGTAAATATAATAATCTGCTTTAGTTATAAGCAGATGCTAAATAGGCCTCATAAGTGTAAATATATATATTGGCTCTTGCATATCAGAGGTGATGGTTAGGTAAGGTGGACAAGTAGCAGTGAGTTTTCCTAGACATTGGAAAATGTTACCACATAAAAGAGGGTTTACTTCCTAGAAAATTTTGTATGAATATTGTTCTACATTTAGGTTGATTTTAGTAATTATTATAAAAGATATCCTTCATTTTTCTTGCATGATGTATGCAATTAGTAAGGCAGTAGAAGACATCAGTAATAAATAAAGGTTATTATGTACAACAGTATGTAGACCATAGATGAAATCTAAACATAGCTTTAGGCAGCAGTCATATTTATGCTCACTATGTATTTCAGAATTTTTATTTAGTTTGATGATTTTTTTTTCTTTAATTAAAACGAATGATATAAAATGTTATACAATATTAAAAAACTTTTTTGCAGCTTTCAAAACCTGTGACCTCTTTCGCAAGCATATACAGTAAATTAAAATAATAATTGATACTTCTATGTATTTTGCAATTAAGGCATTGCCGATAGTAAGGTCAACTCAACATGTCAACTATGGTAAAAAAGTAACCTAATTAAGTATATATAATGTACGTATATGAAAAAAGTAAAAATATATGTAAAAGATATATTTTTTTTACATTCATAAATAGTATCTTAAAACATTGATTACCAAAGTTTGTATGTTGACGTAATTGTTACTCTCAACAATGCAATAATGAAAAAAATACTGAATTTGATTGACTAATGTTCTGTTTGTCACCTTTGACTTTAAATGCATTCTTAAACTGCTTCAGCATTATATAAAACTTGCCATTTCAATCAACGTATGAACTTTATCTCAGCTGTGAAAGAAATTCAAAAACTAAATATGGTATTACAAATTTGCTGATAAAAGATTATCTTAGAAACTCTCTTTTAATTCAGTTAAAAGATTGTAATCTTACTGATAGATTCTTAAGTTATTATGTAAATTGGTAAATGTTTCAGAGGTTTAAATTTTGAATGTTCAGAGATCTGTATACAGTGTGTTTGTTTGTGTGTGTGCATGCGTGTGTGTGTGTGTGTGTGTGTGTGTGTGTGTGTGTGTGTGTGTGTGTGTGTGTGTGTGTGTGTGTGTGTGTGTGTGTGTGTGTGTGTGTGTCTGTGTGTGTGTGTGTGTGTGTGTGTGTGTGAGAGAATATATATATATATATATATATATATATATATATATATATATATATATATATATATATATATATATATATATATATATATATATATATATATATATACACAGTGGACCCCCGCATAACGATTACCTCCGAATGCGACCAATTATGTAAGTGTATTTATGTAAGTGCGTTTGTACGTGTATGTTTGGGGGTCTGAAATGGACTAATCTACTTCACAATATTTCTTATGGGAACAAATTCGGTCAGTAGTGGCACCTGAACATACTTCTGGAGTGAAAAAATATCGTTAACCGGGGGTCCACTGTATATGTATATATATATATATATATATATATATATTATATATATATATATATATATGTATATTATATATATATCTTTCTTTCAACACACCGGCCGTATCCCACCGAGGCGGGTAGGCCCAAAAGGAAAAACGAAAGTTTCTCCTTTTACATTTAGTAATATATACAGGAGAAGGGGTTTCTTGCCCCTTGCTCCCAGCATTTTAGTCGCCTCTTACAACATGCATGGCTTGTGGAGGAAGAATTCTCTTCCACTTCCCCATGGAGATAAGAGGAAATAAACAAGAACAAGAACTGGAAAGAAAATAGAAGAAAGCCGAGAGGGGTGTGTATATATATACTTGTACATGTATGTGTTGTGTAACCTAAGTGTAAGTAGAAGTAGCAAGACGTACCTGTAATCTTGCATATTTATGAGACAGACAAAAGACACCAGCAATCCTACCATCATGTAAAACAATTACAGGCTTTTGTTTCACACTCGCTTGGCAGGATGGTAGTACCCCACTGGGTGGTTGCTGTCTACCAGCCTACTACTATTTATATATATATATATATATATATATATATATATATATATATATATATATATATATATATATATATATATATATATATATATATGTATATACATATACACATATATATACACAGTGCTAGTTATGGCATTATGCCAGGTGAGTGCCCTGGCATAGTGCCATGATGAAAATCAAAGGCTTACCATACAGGGGGGTCTTTTTTTGTCAGTGCATTATGCCAGGTATCAGCTGTTAGCACGATGTCATGGCCTGCCGCCACACTCCATAGTGATTCCTCAGTGCTCACGTGGCTAACGTGGTGAGAGGAAGCATTGCACATTTGTCTCTCATCCGCCCCATCTTTTGTCCATTGTTTCCTTTGGTTTTGGGGCTATACATGTTTGATTATGGGTAAAACGAAGTCTTTAACACCCGAAACTATAGCTCAGACCATAAGGCTTCACAAAGCTGGGCACCAGATGAAAGAAATAGCGGAGAATTTTGGTGTGTTTGAGCGTTCAGTGAGGAACTGGGTGCAGCATTTCAAGGCTGGTATCGGTATTGAGTTACTGTCTGCCAAACCTCAGCCTGGCCCCTCGAAGAAGACATCTGTTTGTACCTTAACTGTGTTAAATAAGTAGTTAGAGAGTACACCTAAGATTACTGCTAGAGAATTGAAAGAAAACCCACGTCTTCTCAGAGGTGTCTGTAAGAACTGTTAACAGACGTGCGTCAGAACTGGGTACAGTAGTCACTGCTAGGTTAAGAAACCGATCCTCTCCAAGCCACAGAAGAAACATGGGTTGGATTATGCAAAGAGATATCTTCACTGGAATCCTCAAAAGTGGTCTGAAGTACTTTGGAGTGATGAAGCAGCCTTCACCGTCACCTGTAACCATGGGGGACATGTGTACTGGCCCAGAAGTAGTGACCTGCTAGACCCACGCTACACCTGTGGAACCACCAAACACTCAGACTTGCTCATGGTTTGGGGGTGTTTCAGTGCTTCCCAAAAACCAGTATATGAACCAGTATAATTACCTGGATTTATTGTGTGACAATTTACCTGAGGCATTTGACAAGTGTGGGGCTATGGTTTTTATGCAGGAGGGTACACTGTGTCATACCACCAAATCTGTAGTTCAATGGCATAAGGACCGTGAAGTGAAGTTCTTTAATGACTGGACAGGCAATTCCCCAGACCTAAACCCTATTGAAAACCTTTGGTAAATAGTGAAATGAAGTTTGCTGGGCAAGGATATCAGTTCCATCTCGCAGCTGGAGGCTGCTCTACATGAGGCATGGAATAATATACCTCTCCAAACCTTCAAGAATTTGTGTGAGTCTTCCTACATGGGTGAGGGATGTGATTAAGTGTAAAGGATGCAGCAACAAGTATTAAAACCTCGGTAAGTGTGCAAATATATATATTAAGAACATAAGAAAGGAGGAACACTGAAGCAGGCCTGTTAGCCCATACTAGGCAGGTCCTTCACAATCCATCCCACTAACAAAATAGTATTTGCCCAACCCAATTTTCAATGCTACCCAAAAAATAAGCTTTGATAATTCTGTTTACCCATGTGCAAGTCCCACTCAAATCCATCCCCTCTCACTCGTGTATTTATCCAACCTAAATTTTAATCTTACTAGGCAGACTGTTCCACTCATCAACTACCCTATTTCCAAATCAATACTTTCCTGTATCCTTTCTAAATCTAAACTTGTCTAATTTGAATCTATTACTGTGGGTTCTCTCTTGGAGGGATATCCTCAAGACCTTATTTATATCCCCTTACCACGGGCGGGATTTGAACAGTCTGGAGTTTTGAGACTCTCTGACCACGGGTTCAAATCCCGCCCGTGGTATGGTTTGTTTGCAATCGTATCATTACGATTTCGTGAGTTATATCCCCTTTATTGATACCCATCTTCCACTTATACACTTCGATCATGTCTCCCCTCATTCTTCGTCTAACAAGTGAATGTAATTTAAGAGTCTTCAGTCTTTCTTCATAAGGAAGATTTCTAATGCTGTGTATTAATTTAGTCATCCTACTCTGAATGTTTTCCAACGAATTTATGTCCATTCTGTAATATGGAGACCAGAACTGAGCTGCATAATCTAGGTGAGGCCTTACTAATGATGTATAAAGCTGCAGTATGACCTCTGGACTTCTGTTGCTTACACTTCTTGATATAAATCCCAGTAATCTATTAGCCTTATTACATACGCTTAGGCATTGCTGTCTTGGTTTAAGGTTGCTGCTCACCATAACCCCCAAGTCCTTTTCGCAATATGTATGGCTAAGTTCTACATCATTTAACTTATAAATACTAGGGTTATGGGCACTCCCAAGCTTCAGAACCTTGCATTTATCTACATTGAACTGCATCTGCCACTTTTCTGACCAAGAATAGAGTTTGTTTAAATCCTTCTGAAGTTCCCTAACATCTACGTTTGAATCAATTATCCTACCTATCTTTGTGTCATTGGCGAATTTGCTCATATCACTAGTAATTCCTTCATCAAGATCATTGATATATATTATAAACAACAACGGGCCCAAGACTGATCCCTGTGGAACGCCACTTGTTACTGATCCCCACTCGGATTTAACCCCATTTATGGACACACTCTGCTTCCTGTCTGTGAGCCATGATTCGATCCACGAGAGCACCATTCCCCCAATGCCATGAGCTGCCACTTTCTTTAACAGTCTTTGGTGTGGAACTCTATCAAAAGTCTTACTAAAATCTAAGTAAATAATATCAAATTCTTTATCGTGGTCAACAGCCTCAAAAGCTTTACTGAAGAAAGTTAATAAATTAGTTTGAATCCATGCTGAGTATCATTAATCAAGCTATGCTTATCGAGATGGCTTCTTATAATCTCAGCTATAATTGACTCTAGTAATTTGCCTACAATTGAGGTCAGGCTTATTGGGCGGTAATTTGACGGTAACGACTTATCCCCTGTTTTAAAAATAGGAATTACATTAGCCATCTTCCACATATCAGACACTACACCTGTTTGAAGAGATAAATTAAAAATATTAGTTAATGGTTCACAGAGTTCCATTTTGCATTCCTTAAGAACCCTCGAAAAAACCTCATCAGGACCCGGTGACTTATTTTGCTTCAGTCGGTCTATCTGCTTCACAACCATTTCACTAGTGACTGTGATGTTACATAATTTATCTTCTTCTGGCCCACTATAAAAATTAATTACTGGAATATTGTTAGTGTCTTCCTGTGTAAAAACCGAGAGAAAATAATTATTTAAAATCGAGCACATGTCATTCTCTTTGTCAGTAAGATGCCCATAGTTATTTTTAAGGGGACCTATCTTATCTCTAACTTTTGTTCTATAGACCTGGAAAAAACTTTTTGGGTTAGTTTTAGAATCCCTAGCAACTTTAATTACATAGTCCCTTTTAGCTTTTCTTATCCCCTTTTTAATGTCCCTGTTAATGTCAATATACTGATTCATAAGATGACCCTCACCTCTTTTGATACGCCTATAAATTCCTTTCGTATGCCCTAGTAGATATTTCAGCCTATTATTCATCCATTTTGGGTCATTTCTATGTGATCTAATTTCTTTATACGGGATAAACATTCTTTGAGCAGCATGTATAGTGTTCAGAAAACTGTCATATTGATAGCTCTCTTTGTTACCCCAGTCAACAAATGATAAGTGTTCTCTAAGGCCATCGTAATCTGCTAAGCGAAAATCTGGGACTGTTACTGAGTTATCCCTATTATCATACTTCCATTCAATGCTAAATGTAATTGATTTGTGGTCGCTAGCACCCAGTTCCTCTGAAATTTCTAAATTATTAACAGGAGATTCATTGTTTGCCAGAACTAAGTCAAGCAGGTTTAGTTTACATGATTTTTTATTACATGCAGTGATTTCAACTTTTTTTTAACATGTCTGCCATTTTCCCACTGAGGCAGGGTGACCCAAAAAGAAAGAAAGAAAAAAAAAACTTTAATCATTGTTCAACACTTTAACCATTATTCATACATAATCACTGCCTTCGTAGAAGCACTCAGATACGACAGTTTAGGTGTCCCTCCAAACAGCCAGTATCCTAAACTCCTCCTTTAATATGTAAAACAATGCCACTGTGAAAATAGGAAAAAACCCTGAGGGCTTTCATGTTCTTACACATATCTTTAGAAGAACAGGAAGAAGAGGCAGGAGAAGCACATTTTATATGTTAAACACTGAGGTGACACCTCACTCAAATACAAATATAGTGGACCCTTGAATTTCATCATCCCTTTTCTGTATGTAAAACTATAGTTATTCTCTATAAAATGCATTTTTTGTTAATATTTTTGGGTGTCTGGAATGGATTACAGTAATTGGATTTACATTATTTCTTATGGGAAATATTAACAAAAAAATACATTTTATAGAGAATAACTATAGTTTTACATACAGAAAAGGGATGATGAAATTCGCAGGACTACTGTACAAATTTTATTTCTTTGCATAGTATACACTATGAGATTTATATGTGTTAATGTTGCAGTTTAAAAACTGTAGTGTAAAGCACCCTTCTGGCAAGACAGTGATGGAGTGAATGATGGTGAAAGTTTTTCTTTTTCGGGCCACCCTGCCTTGGTGGGAATCGGCCAGTGTGATAATAATAAAAAAAAAAAATATGTTAAGCACAAAGCCACTAGCATGCCTGAGTATTTTGGGCAGACTAATACTGATGCTTACATACTATTTAAAACTAAACATAGGAGTGGTAAATTTTAATTATTCATTATTTTACATGAATACAAATGAGAGTTAGCCCAAAATTTTATAATTATTAAGGTTTATAGTAGAGAGGGTGCAAGAAACAATTAAAAATATTACAGTTAGTACAATTTACAATATTACAGTTAGTACAGTTTACAACATTACAACAGTACAATTTTAAGTGTGCCTTAATATTTTAGATTGATTTAGTGGTTTTGAGTTAATAGGGGTTACTTGAGTACTTTCAAAGTGGTTGAATGATTACAAGCATAGTATAGTTTTGGTTAAGTTTGGGAGATGGGGTGATTTTAATTTTTTTTAACACACTGGCTGTATCCCACCATGGCAGGGTGACCTAAAAACAAAAGTTTTTCTTTTTTAAATTTAATAAGTTATACAGGAGAAGGGGTTACTAGCCCCTTACTCCCAACATTTTATAATAATAATATTAATAATAATATTAATACAGTGGACCCTTGACATTTGATACTAATCCGTTCCTGAGAGCTATCGAATGACGAAAATATCGAAAGTCGAATTAATTTTCCCCATAAGAAATAATGGAAATCAAATTAATCCATGCAAGACACCCAAAAGTATGAAAAAAAAAATTTTACCACATGAAATATTAAGTTTAATGCAATAGAATAATTACAATAACAACAATAACAATAAAATAATAACAATAGAATAATTGACGCTTACCTTTAATGAAGATCTGGTGATGATTGATGGGATGGGAGGAGGGGAGAGTGTCGAAGTTGTTACTGTTTAGAAGGGGAATCCCCTTCCATTAGGACTTGAGGTAGCAAGTCCTTTTTCGGGGTTACTTCCCTTCTTCTTTTAATGCCACTAGGACCAGCTTGAGAGTCACTGGCCCTCTGTTGCCATTCCTTTAAGATTTGTCTAAAATGGGCCATGACATTGTCATTGTAATAGTCACCAGCACGACTTGCAATAGCTGTGTTAGAGTGATTTTCATCCATAAAGGTTTGCAGTTCAACCCACTTTGTACACATTTCTTTAATTTTTGAAGTAGGCACAATGGAGTCCACAACTGGCATAGGCTTCTCAGGGTTAGCCCCAAACCCTTCAAAATCTTTCTTAATTTCCATACTAATTCTCACCCTTTTTACCACAGGGTTGGCACTAGAAGCTTTCTTGGGGCCCATGGTGACTTATTTTGCAGAAACAAGCACCAAAAACAGTGATAATATGGATAATATGGAATGTACCGAATGTATCCTTAGATGCATGCACACTGGCTGGCTTGTAAACACTGGCACACACAGGGCAGTTCAGGCCACACGTGGACACGTCTCATATGAATTGTATTGAATGTCGGGTTTTCCATTGAATGTCGAGGTGAAATTTTTGCGTTAAAATGCATCGAATGTCGGGGGTCCACTGTAATAATAATAATAATAATAATATTAATAATAATAATAATTAATAATAATAATAATAATTTTAGTCTCTTCTTACAATGCCTGCATGATTTGCAGGCAGGGGCCCTTTTCCTGGTTTAGGCAATGTATTGCAATTTTGTGTAGAGCGAGATAAACACGAGGGATGTTGAAGAGAGTTTTGTGCCTTAGTGTTGTGCCTGTGCCTGTTTTTTTTTTTTCTCCAAAAAGTCAGCCATCTCCCACCTAGGCAGGGTGACCCAAAAAGAAAGAAAATCCCCAAAACGAAAATACTTTCATCATCATTCAACACTTTCACCTCACTCATATATAATCACTGTTTTTGCAGAGGCACCCAGATAAAACAGCTTAGAAACATACATAAAGATATAATATAAAAAGTGACCTGAGATAATTACAATATCAAGGCCCCAATTATATATATACCGTCCTATTACACATCCCACCAAACTTCCAATATTCCAAACCCCTCCTTTAAAGTGCAGGCATTGTACATCCCATTTCCAGAACTCAAGTTCGGCTATATAAAAATAACCGGTTTCCCTGAATCCCTTCACTAAATATTACCCTGCTCACACTCCAAAAACCATTCGTCTCCATTCACTCCTATGTAACATGCTCATGCACGCTTGCTGGAAGTCCAAACCCCTTGCCCACAAAACCTCCTTTACCCCTTCCCTCCAACCTTTTCGAGGACGACCCCTACCCTGCCTTCCTTCCCCTACCGATTTATATGCTCTCCATGCCATTCTACTTTGATCCATTCTCTCTAAATGACCAAACCACCTCAACAACTCCTCTTCAGCTCTCTGACTAATACTTTTATTAACTCCACACCTTCTCCTAATTTCCACACTTCGAATTCTCTGCATGATATTTACACCACACATTGCCCTTAGACAGAACATCTCCACTGCCTACAACAGCCTCCTTGCTGCAGCATTTACAACCCAAACTTCACATCCATATAAGAGTGTTGGTACCACTATACTTTTATACATTCCCTTCTTTGCCTTCATTGATAACTTTTTTTTTGTCTCCACATATACCTCAACGCACCATTTTTCCCTCATCAATTCTGTTGTTAACCTCATGCTTCATAAACCCATCTGCTGACACATCAACTCCCAAATATCTGAAAACATTCACTTCCTCCATACTCCTTCTCTTCAATGTGATATCCAATTTTTCTTTATCTAAATCATTTGATAACCTCATCACCTTACTTTTATCTATGTTCACTTTCAATTTTCTACCTTTACACACCTTCCCAAACTCATCCACTAACCTTTCCAACTTTTCTTTAGAATCACTCATAAACACAGTATCGTCAGCAAAAAGTAACTGTGTCAACTCCCATTTTGTATTTGATTCCCCATAATTTAATCCCACCCCTCACCCGAACACCCTAGCATTTCTTTTACAACCCCATCTATAAATATATTAAACAACCATGGTGACATTACACATCCCTGTCTAAGACCTACTTTTACTGGGAAGTAATCTCCCTCTCTTGTACACACCCTAACCTGAGCCTCACTATCCTCATGAAAACTCTTTACAGCATTTAGTAACTTACTACTTATTCCATATAGTACTTGCAACATCAGCCATGTTGCTCCACTATCCACTCTATCATATGCCTTTTCTAAATCCATAAGTGCATATATATGTATACAGTGGAACCTCTACTTGCGAGTTTAATCCGTTCCAAGACCTTGCTCGCAACTGCATTTGCTCGTTTGCAGAGTCAATTTTCCTCATTTAAATTAATTGAAATGCAATTAATCCATTCCAGTGGAATTTTGTACTTCAATAATTTCACTAATATCAACTCTACGGCTTATTTATCTATCTCACTTCATCTAATATGACATAATAAACAATATAAATAACATGCAAACCTAATACAGTGGACCACCACATAATGATCAGCTCCCAACGCGACCAATTACGTAAGTGTATTTTTGTAAGTGCTTTTGTAGGTGTATTTTTGGGGGTCTGAAACAGACTAATCTACCTCACAATACTATCTCTTATGGGAACAAACAGACTTCTGGATTGAAATAATATTGTTATGCGGGGGTCCACTGTATATACTCTAAAATGAATAAAATATGTCATTCATGTGGTGGTGTAGGCGGTGTCAGCGGTGGACGAGAGTTTGTCTGGAGAACGGGCAAAATACTTCATGAATAATTTCGCTAATATCATCTATACGGCTTATTTATGTATCACAGTTCATCTAATATGACATAAAAAAACAATAAAAATAACATAGAAACATGATATATACTCTAGAATGAATAAAATATGTCATGTAATAGGTGGAGGCAGCCACAACCGCTCCTTCTTTGTTGTGGTAAACACTGCCATCTAGTGACGGCCTTTTGAAGCCGTCTATTATAATTGTTATATGTAGTACATTATTATTATATATGTATTATTATTATACATATATTATTATTATTATTATTATTATTGTATTATTATACTACAGTATTATTATTATACGTATTATTGTTATACATTATTATACCTTCCCTACAGTTCTCAAAATAGCAAGGGTCACCCTGATCCATAAAGGAGGAGACCAAATAGACTTGAATAACTATAGGCCAATATCCAACTTACACCCTCTCTCTAAAATCTTCGAAAAATTAATTCATAAGCGAATCTATTCCTACCTCATCTCCCACAATATACTCAACCCCTGTCAGTTTGGGTTTAGGCCTAATAAAAATACTAATAATGCTATTATACACATGCTAGAACACATATACCCTGCAATAGAGAAAAAAGAAGTCCCACTGGGGATCTTCGTAGACTTACGTAAAGCTTTTGATGCAGTTGACCATGACTTGCTCCATATAAAATTGTCGCACTATGGTATAAGAGGGCACTCCCTCAACTACCTTAAGTCTTACCTCAGTGACAGAAGCCAATATGTGTACACAAACGGGGCAAACTCTTCAGCATAGCCAATTACAGTTGGTGTCCCACAGGGAAGTGTCCTAGGCCCCCTTCTCTTTCTCATGTACATAAATGACCTACCAAATGCATTGCAACTACTCAAACCCACACTATTTGCAGATGACACTACATACGTCTTCTCTCACCCGAGCCCAGTCATGCTAGCCAATAATGTAAATACCGAATTACAGAAAATATCTACCTGGATGAGTACTAACAAACTTACTCTAAACATTGACAAAACCTACTTCATTCAGTTTGGTAACAGAGCTACAGACGTCCCTCGTAGCATAAAGATAAATGGATCACCTATCACAAAACTCACAGAGGGAAAATTCTTAGGAATCCACCTTGATAATAGACTCAAATTTCAAACACATATACAACAAATTTCCAAAAAATTTTCCAAGACCGTAGGCATACTATCGAAGATTCGGTACTATGTTCCACAGTCAGCCCTCCTGGCCCTATATCACTCACTTATTTACCCCTATCTCACCTATGGAATTTGTGAATGGGGCTCAACAATAAACCATCTCAGACCATTAATTACCCAACAAAAGGCTGCAGTCAGAATGATAAATTCCCACTACAGGGAGCACACACCACCAATATTCAAAACTCTAAACCTACTCACCATTCAAAACATCCATACTTATTACTGCACCTACTGCATTCATAGAACACTTAATTCTGATATAAACCCTCCCCTCAAACGTCTCCTTACCAACCTCAACAGAACACATGACCATAACACAAGGCACAGATCACTCTTTGATGTTCCTCGAGTCCATCTCACACTATGCAAAAACTCAATGCACATAAAAGGCCCTAAAATCTGGAATTCATTACATGTGAATATAAAAGAAACACAGTCTGTTTATAAATTCAAGTCTCTTCTCAAAAATCACTTACTCACCCACAACTAAATAAATACTGAATAATTGTATCTCATAAATTGTATCTCGTAAATGTTTCTCATTATTGTATCTCATAAATGTCTAACCTGTGACCCAATTAAACTTTATTTTTTAATTACATTACCTAACAGAATACTCCAATCTACTGAATGCTCAGCAACACAGTAAATGACCATATGGCCTGTCAAACCATACCCCCGGCCGGGATTGAACCCGTGGTCATAGAGTCTCAAAACTCCAGCCCGTCGCGTTAGCCACTAGACCAGCTAGCCACAATAAGATTCATCCAACTAGGTATATTTCTACACCATAGGAAGGTTAGCACAGGCACCTCTGTAACCACAAATGCAAGTTTTTACAGACAAATCTCCAGCTAGCGTGGCCGTGACGAACTCTAGCTCAGGTCCCTTCACTGCCGTCAACATGACTCAAGAAATCGTAATGACACGATTGTAAACAAACCATACCCCAGGGCCAGACTCATGGAACTCTGTGTTCATCAAGAACTGCAAGAAGCCCCTATCACGAGCCTTTTCCATCCTATGGAGAGGGAGCATGGACACGGGGGTCGTCCCACAGTTACTAAAAACAACAGACATAGCCCCACTCCACAAAGGGGGCAGTAAAGCAACAGCAAAGAACTACAGACCAATAGCACTAACATCCCATATCATAAAAATCTTTGAAAGGGTCCTAAGAAGCAAGATCACCACGCATCTAGAAACCCATCAGTTACACAACCCAGGGCAACATGGGTTTAGAACAGGTCGCTCCTGTCTGTCTCAACTATTGGACCACTACGACAAGGTCCTAAATGCACTAGAAGACAAAAAGAATGCAGATGTAATATATACAGACTTTGCAAAAGCCTTCGACAAGTGTGACCATGGCGTAATAGCGCACAAAATGCGTGCTAAAGGAATAACAGGAAAAGTCGGTCGATGGATCTATAATTTCCTCACTAACAGAACACAGAGAGTAGTCGTCAACAGAGTAAAGTCCGAGGCAGCTACGGTGAAAAGCTCTGTTCCACAAGGCACAGTACTCGCTCCCATCTTGTTCCTCATCCTTATATCCGACATAGACAAGGATGTCAGCCACAGCACCGTGTCTTCCTTTGCAGATGACACCCGAATCTGCATGACAGTGTCTTCCATTGCAGACACTGCAAAGCTCCAGGCAGACATCAACCAAATCTTTCAGTGGGCTGCAGAAAACAATATGAAGTTCAACGATGAGAAATTTCAATTACTCAGATATGGTAAACATGAGGAAATTAAATCTTCATCAGAGTACAAAACAAATTCTGGCCACAAAATAGAGCGAAACACCAACGTCAAAGACCTGGGAGTTATCATGTCAGAGGATCTCACCTTCAAGGACCATAACATTGTATCAATCGCATCTGCTAGAAAAATGACAGGATGGATAATGAGAACCTTCAAAACTAGGGAGGCCAAGCCCATGATGACACTCTTCAGGTCACTTGTTCTATCTAGGCTGGAATATTGCTGCACACTAAAAGCACCTTTCAAGGCAGGTGAAATTGCCGACCTAGAAAATGTACAGAGAACTTTCACGGCGCGCATAACGGAGATAAAACACCTCAATTATTGGGAGCGCTTGAGGTTCCTAAACCTGTATTCCCTGGAACGCAGGAGGGAGAGATACATGATTATATACACCTGGAAAATCCTAGAGGGACTAGTACCGAACTTGCACACGAAAATCACCCACTACGAAAGCAAAAGACTTGGCAGACGATGCACCATCCCCCCAATGAAAAGCAGGGGTGTCACTAGCACGTTAAGAGACCATACAATAAGTGTCAGGGGCCCGAGACTGTTCAACTGCCTCCCAGCACACATAAGGGGGATTACCAACAGACCCCTGGCAGTCTTCAAGCTGGCACTGGACAAGCACCTAAAGTCAGTTCCGGATCAGCCGGGCTGTGGCTCGTATGTTGGTTTGCGTGCAGCCAGCAGCAACAGCCTGGTTGATCAGGCTCTGATCCACCAGGAGGCCTGGTCTCAGACCGGGCCGCGGGGGCGTTGACCCCCGGAACTCTCTCCAGGTAAACTCCAGGTAATACCCCCGGCCGGGATTGAACCCGCGGTCATAGAGTCTCAAAACTCCAGCCCGTCGCGTTAGCCACTAGACCAGCTAGCCACAATAAGATTCATCCAACTAGGTATATTTCTACACCATAGGAAGGTTAGTGGCTAACGCGACAGGCTGGAGTTTTGAGACTCTATGACCGTGGGTTCAATCCCGGCCAGGGGTATGGTTTGTTTGCAATCGTGTCATTATGATTTCTTGAGTCATGTTGACGGCAGTGAAGGGACCTGAGCTAGAGTTCATCACGGCCACGCTAGCTGGAGATTCGTCTGTAAAAACTTGCATTTGTGGTCACAGAGGTGCCTGTGCTAACCTTCCTATGGTGTAGAAATATACCTAGTTGGATGAATCTTATTGTGGCTAGCTGGTCTAGTGGCTAACGCGACGGGCTGGAGTTTTGAGACTCTATGACCGCGGGTTCAATCCCGGCCGGGGGTATGGTTTGTTTGCAATCATGTCATTACGATTTCTTGAGTCGTATGGCCTGTCTTTGTAATACTAATTCGTACTAAATTATTTTCTGTTTACAATAGTGTATTTACCACTGAATATATCATTGCTTAGTTAATCTTAAGTTAATTTTAAGCCTGCTCATAATGCTCTCCATACAAGGGGCTTTGGCATGTTGCACTGTAATAACTTTGTACTTCACTGTATCATGTTCAAATTAATAAATAAATAAATAAATAAATTATTATTATTATTATTATTATTATTATTATTATATAAATAATTTGTAATTTTTATTCACACAAAAAATATAAGATTTACTGTTATTCCTTATTGCAATAATTGTATAAATAATGTCAACCCATTCACGACTGCATATTGGAATGGACAATGACGTCATTTGTTTACTCTGTAACAGCCAAGCAATTGACCATTTGTCCTAGGTTGAGCTCTATTTCAAGGCACTTTTCGTAGTGAAAGCAATCAAAATCACATCTATTTCTTTAATATATCTTCCATTCTATCAAATGAGACCAAAAAAATGAGAATACAACCATAAAAACCATTCAAAATTACCACTAAGGGGTGGCTAATTGCTAAGAAGTGAACTCCATTATTTATGCTTAGATTTCTTTCATTATTATTATTATTATTATTATTATTATTATTATTATTATTATTATTATTATTATTATTATATAAATAATTTGTAATTTTTTATTCACACAAATGTAAGCTTTACTGTTATTCCTTATTGCAATAATTGTATAAATAATGTCAACCCATTCACGACTGCATATTGGAATGGACAGTGACGTCATTTGTTTACTCTGAAACAGCCAAGCAATGCACCATTTCTCCTAGGTTGAGCTCTATTTCAAGGTACTTTTTGTCATGAAAGCAATTAAAATCATATCTATTTCTATAATATATCTTCCCTTCTATCAAATGAGACCAAAAAAAAAAAGAGAATACAACCATAAAAACCATACGAAAATACCGCTAAGGGGTGGCTAATTGCT
>NC_091298.1:67957270-67999770 GCF_038502225.1 Cherax quadricarinatus
TTCCCACCAAGGCAGGGTGGCCCGAAAAAGAAAAACTTTCACCATCATTCACTCCATCACTGTCTTGCCAGAAGGGTGCTTTACACTACAGTTTTTAAACTGCAACATTAACACCCCTCCTTCAGAGTGCAGGCACTGTACTTCCCATCTCCAGGACTCAAGTCCGGCCTGCCGGTTTCCCTGAATCCCTTCATAAATGTTACTTTGCTCACACTCCAACAGCACGTCAAGTATTAAAAACCATTTGTCTCCATTCACTCCTATCAAACACGCTCACGCATGCCTGCTGGAAGTCCAAGCCCCTCGCACACAAAACCTCCTTTACCCCCTCCCTCCAACCCTTCCTAGGCCGACCCCTACCCCGCCTTCCTTCCACTACAGACTGATACACTCTTGAAGTCATTCTGTTTCGCTCCATTCTCTCTACATGTCCGAACCACCTCAACAACCCTTCCTCAGCCCTCTGGACAACAGTTTTGGTAATCCCGCACCTCCTCCTAACTTCCAAACTACGAATTCTCTGCATTATATTCACACCACACATTGCCCTCAGACATGACATCTCCACTGCCTCCAGCCTTCTCCTCGCTGCAACATTCATCACCCACGCTTCACACCCATATAAGAGCGTTGGTAAAACTATACTCTCATACATTCCCCTCTTTGCCTCCAAGGACAAAGTTCTTTGTCTCCACAGACTCCTAAGTGCACCACTCACTCTTTTTCCCTCATCAATTCTATGATTCACCTCATCTTTCATAGACCCATCCGCTGACACGTCCACTCCCAAATATCTGAATACGTTCACCTCCTCCATACTCTCTCCCTCCAATCTGATATTCAATCTTTCATCACCTAATCTTTTTGTTATCCTCATAACCTTACTCTTTCCTGTATTCACCTTTAATTTTCTTCTTTTGCACACCCTACCAAATTCATCCACCAATCTCTGCAACTTCTCTTCAGAATCTCCCAAGAGCACAGTGTCATCAGCAAAGAGCAGCTGTGACAACTCCCACTTTGTGTGTGATTCTTTATCTTTTAACTCCACGCCTCTTGCCAAGACCCTCGCATTTACTTCTCTTACAACCCCATCTATAAATATATTAAACAACCACGGTGACATCACACATCCTTGTCTAAGGCCTACTTTTACTGGGAAAAAATTTCCCTCTTTCCTACATACTCTAACTTGAGCCTCACTATCCTCGTAAAAACTCTTCACTGCTTTCAGTAACCTACCTCCTACACCATACACTTGCAACATCTGCCACATTGCCCCCCTATCCACCCTGTCATACGCCTTTTCCAAATCCATAAATGCCACAAAGACCTCTTTAGCCTTATCTAAATACTGTTCACTTATATGTTTCACTGTAAACACCTGGTCCACACACCCCCTACCTTTCCTAAAGCCTCCTTGTTCATCTGCTATCCTATTCTCCGTCTTACTCTTAATTCTTTCAATTATAACTCTACCATACACTTTACCAGGTACACTCAACAGACTTATCCCCCTATAATTTTTGCACTCTCTTTTATCCCCTTTGCCTTTATACAAAGGAACTATGCATGCTCTCTGCCAATCCCTAGGTACCTTACCCTCTTCCATACATTTATTAAATAATTGCACCAACCACTCCAAAACTATATCCCCACCTGCTTTTAACATTTCTATCTTTATCCCATCAATCCCGGCTGCCTTACCCCCTTTCATTTTACCTACTGCCTCACGAACTTCCCCCACACTCACAACTGGCTCTTCCTCACTCCTACAAGATGTTATTCCTCCTTGCCCTATACACGAAATCACAGCTTCCCTATCTTCATCAACATTTAACAATTCCTCAAAATATTCCTTCCATCTTCCCAATACCTCTAACTCTCCATTTAATAACTCTCCTCTCCTATTTTTAACTGACAAATCCATTTGTTCTCTAGGCTTTCTTAACTTGTTAATCTCACTCCAAAACTTTTTCTTATTTTCAACAAAATTTGTTGATAACATCTCACCCACTCTCTCATTTGCTCTCTTTTTACATTGCTTCACCACTCTCTTAACTTCTCTCTTTTTCTCCATATACTCTTCCCTCCTTGCATCACTTCTACTTTGTAAAAACTTCCCATATGCTAACTTTTTCTCCCTTACTACTCTCTTTACATCATCATTCCACCAATCGCTCCTCTTCCCTCCTGCACCCACTTTCCTGTAACCACAAACTTCTGCTGAACACTCTAACACTACATTTTTAAACCTACCCCATACCTCTTCGACCCCATTGCCTATGCTCTCATTAGCCCATCTATCCTCCAATAGCTGTTTATATCTTACCCTAACTGCCTCCTCTTTTAGTTTATAAACCTTCACCTCTCTCTTCCCTGATGCTTCTATTCTCCTTGTATCCCATCTACCTTTTACTCTCAGTGTAGCTACAACTAGAAAGTGATCTGATATATCTGTGGCCCCTCTATAAACATGTACATCCTGAAGTCTACTCAACAGTCTTTTATCTACCAATACATAATCCAACAAACTACTGTCATTTCGCCCTACATCATATCGTGTATACTTATTTATCCTCTTTTTCTTAAAATATGTATTACCTATAACTAAACCCCTTTCTATACAAAGTTCAATCAAAGGGCTCCCATTATCATTTACACCTGGCACCCCAAACTTACCTACCACACCCTCTCTAAAAGTTTCTCCTACTTTAGCATTCAAGTCCCCTACCACAATTACTCTCTCACTTGGTTCAAAGGCTCCTATACATTCACTTAACATCTCCCAAAAATCTCTCTCTCTCCTCTACATTCCTCTCTTCTCCAGGTGCATACACGCTTATTATGACCCACTTCTCGCATCCAACCTTTACTTTAATCCACATAATTCTTGAATTTACACATTCATATTCTCTTTTCTCCTTCCATAACTGATCATTTAACATTACTGCTACCCCTTCCTTTGCTCTAACTCTCTCAGATACTCCAGATTTAATCCCATTTATTTCCCCCCACTGAAACTCTCCTACCCCCTTCAGCTTTGTTTCGCTTAGGGCCAGGACATCCAACTTCTTTTCATTCATAACATCAGCAATCATCTGTTTCTTGTCATCCGCACTACATCCACGCACATTTAAGCAACCCAGTTTTATAAAGTTTTTCTTCTTCTCTTTTTTAGTAATTGTATACAGGAGAAGGGGTTACTAGCCCATTGCTCCCGGCATTTTAGTCGCCTCATACGACACGCATGGCTTACGGAGGAAAGATTCTTTTCCACTTCCCCATGGACAATAGAAGAAATAAAAAAGAACAAGAGCTATTTAGAAAAAGGAGAAAAACCTAGATGTATGTATATATATATATGCATGTGCGTGTCTGTGAAGTGTGACCAAAGTGTAAGTAGGAGTAGCAAGATATCCCTGTTATCTTAGCGTGTTTATGAGACAGAAAAAGAAACTACCTATATATATACATATAAATAATTTTTTTTTTTTTTCAACAAGTTGGCCGTCTCCCACCGAGGCAGGGTGACCCAAAAAAGAAAGAAAATCCCCAAAAAGAAAATGCTTTCATCATCATTCAACACTTTCACCACACTCGCACACAATCACTGTTTTTGCAGAGGTGCTCAGAATACAACAGTTTAGAAGCATATACGTATAAAGATACACAACATATCCCTCCAAACTGCCAATATCCCAAACCCCTCCTTTAAAGTGCAGGCATTGTACTTCCCATTTCCAGGACTCAAGTCCGGCTATATGAAAATAACCGGTTTCCCTGAATCCCTTCACTAAATATTACCCTGCTCACACTCCAACAGATCGTCAGGTCCCAAGTACCATTCATCTCCATTCACTCCTATCTAACACGCTCATGCACGCTTGCTGGAAGTCCAAGCCCCTTGCCCACAAAACCTCCTTTACCCCCTCTCTCCAACCCTTTCGAGGACGACCCCTACATTGCCTTCCTTCCCCTATAGATTTATATGCTTTCCATGTCATTCTACTTTGATCCATTCTCTCTAAATGACCAAACCACCTCAACAACCCCTCTTCTGCCCTCTGACTAATACTTTTATTAACTCCACACCTTTTCCTAATTTCCACACTCCGAATTTTCTGCATAATATTTACACCACACATTGCCCTTAGACAGGACATCTCCACTGCCTCCAACCGTCTCCTTGCTGCTGCATTTACCACCCAAGCTTCACACCCATATAAGAGTGTTGGTACTACTATACTTTCATACATTCCCTTCTTTGCCTCCATAGATAACGTTTTTTGACTCCACATATACCTCAGTGCACCACTCTATATATATATATATATATATATATATATATATATATATATATATATATATATATATTATATATATATATACATATATATATATATATATTATATATATATATATACATGTATATATATACAGTGGACCCCCGGTTAATGATATTTTTTCACTCCAGAAGTATGTTCAGGTGCCAGTACTGACCGAATTTGTTCCCATAAGAAATATTGTGAAGTAGATTAGTCCATTTCAGACCCCCAAACATACACGTACAAACGCACTTACATAAATACACTTACATAATTGGTTGCATTCGGAGGTAATCGTTATGCGGGGGTCCACTGTATATATGTATATATATATATATATATATATATATATATCGGGATGTGTAATGTCACCATGGTTGTTTAATATATTTATAGATGGGGTTGTAAAAGAAGTAAATGCTAGGGTGTTTGGGAGAGGGGTGGGATTAAATTATGGGGAATTAAATACAAAATGGGAAGTGACACAGTTACTTTTTGCTGATGATACTGTGCTTATGGGAGATTCTAAAGAAAAATTGCAAAGGTAAGTGGACGAATTTGGGAGTGTGTGTAAAGGTAGAAAGTTGAAAGTGAACATAGAAAAGAGTAAGGTGATGAGAGTATCAAATGATTTACATGAAGAAAAATTGGATATCAAATTGGGGAGGAGGAGTATGGAAGAAGTGAATGTTTTCAGATACAGTGGACCCCCGCTTAACGATCACCTCCAAATGCGACCAATTATGTAAGTGTATTTATGTAAGTGCGTTTGTACGTGTATGTTTAGGGGTCTGAAATGGACTAATCTACTTCACAATATTCCTTATAGGAAAAAATTTGGTCAGTACTGGCACCTGAACATACTACTGGAATGAAAAAAGTTCGTTAACCGGGGGTCCACTGTATTTGGGATTGACATGTCAGCGGATGGAGTTATCAAGGATGAAGTTAATCATAGAATTGATGAAGGAAAAAAAGCGAGTGGTGCGTTGAGGTATGTGTGGAGACAAAAAAACGTTATCTATGGAGGCAAAGAAGGGAATGTATGAAAGTATAGTAGTACCAACACTTACATGGGTGTGAAGCTTGAATTGTAAATGCTGCAGTGAGGAGGCGGATGGAGGCAGTGGAGATGTCCTGTCTAATGGCAATGTGTGGTGTAAACATTATGCAGAAAATTCAGAGTGTGGAAATTAGAGAAGGTGTGGAGTTAATAAAAGTATTAGTCAGAGGGCTGAAGAGGGGTTGTTGAGGTGGTTTGGTCATTTAGAGAGAATGGATCAAAGTAGAATGACATAGAGAGCGTATAAATCTGTAGGGGAAGGAAGGTGGGGTAGGGGTTTTCCTCAAAAAGGTTGGAGGGAGGGGGTAAAGAAGGTTTTGTGGGCAAGGAGCTTGGACTTCCAGCAAGCGTGCATGAGCGTGTTAGATAGTAAATTTGAGTCCCAGACTCAGTGCTTGTGTTAGATAGGAGTGAATGGAGACGAATGTTATTTGGGACCTGACGAGCTGTTGGAGTGTGAGCAGGGTAATATTTAGTGAAGGGATTCAGGGAAACTGGTTATTTTTATATAGCCGGGCTTGAGTTCTGGAAAATGGAAGTACAATGCCTGCACTTTAAAGGAGGGGTTTAGGATATTGGCAGTTTAGAAGGATATGATGTGTATCTTTATATGTATATGCTTCTAGTTAGTTTAGTTTAATATGTTTATTATGCACCCCATACCCATCCTGTGGGCGGTAGTCAAAAGATTACAGAGGTACATAATTGGTCCAGGGAGTGGACTCCAAAGTTTTGATAGCTGAGCAAGTTACAGAGGTAATGAATTCACAATTTACAAAGGTAATGAACTCACAAATTACAAAGGTAATGAACTCCAGGTAGGTCTAGTCACAATCATGACAAGTTACAAAGGTATTTACAGATTACAGAGGTACATAATGGGTCCAGGGACTGGGCCCCAAAGTTTTGATGGCTGAACTAGGTACAAGGTAATGAACTCACAAGTTACAAAGGTAATGAATACTGTAAGAATGGTTACTTACATTTATACATGGCTACAATCATGAACAAATTATAGTGTAATGAGCAATTCACACTTCCACACCCGGTCACAACTGTAATGAGTTATTGGTGCAAATATTGATTGTTGAGTCACACACACACATGCACACACACACACAGACACACACACATACACACACACATACACACACACACACACACACACAGACACACACACACACACACACACACACACACACACACACACACACACACACACACTCACACACACACACACGCACACACACACACAAGCACACACACACACACACACACACACACACACACACACACACACACACACACACACACACACACACACACACACACACACACACGCACACACATCGATACCTCAAAGGCAATGGGACCGGACAACATCTCTCCATGGGTCCTTAGAGAGGGAGCAGATATGTTGTGCGTACCACTTACCACAATCTTCAACACATCCCTGGAAACTGGGCAACTACCTGAGGTATGGAAGACAGCAAATGTAGTTCCCATTTTCAAAAAAGGAGACAGAAAAGAGGCACTAAACTATAGACCTGTGTCATTGACGTGTATAGTATGCAAAATTATGGAGAAGATTATCAGGAGGAGAGTGGTGGAGCACCTGGAACGGAACAGGAGTATAAATGCCAACCAGCACGGATTCACGGAAGGCAAATCCTGTGTCACAAACCTTCTGGAGTTTTATGATAAAATAACAGAAGTAAGACAAGAGAGAGAGGGGTGGGTTGATTGCATCTTCTTGGACTGCAAGAAGGCCTTTGACACAGTTCCTCACAAGAGATTAGTGCAGAAGCTAGAGCATCAGGCGCATATAACAGGAAGGGCACTGCAATGGATCAGAGAATACCTGACAGGGAGGCAACAACGAGTCATGGTACGTAATGATGTATCACAGTGGGCACCTGTGACGAGCGGGGTCACACAGGGGTCGGTCCTAGGACCAGTGCTATTTTTGGTATATGTGAACGACATGACGGAAGGGTTAGACTCAGAAGTGTCCCTGTTTGCAGATGATGTGAAGTTAATGAGGAGAATTAAATCTGATGAGGACCAGGCAGGACTTCAAAGAGACCTGGACAGACTGGACACCTGGTCCAGCAAATGGCTTCTCGAATTTAATCCTGCCAAATGCAAAGTCATGAAGATAGGGGAAGGGCACAGAAGACCACAGACAGAGTATAGGCTAGGTGGCCAAAGACTGCAAACCTCACTCAAGGAGAAAGATCTTGGGGTGAGTATAACACCGAGCATGTCTCCGGAAGCACACATCAATCAGATAACTGCTGCAGCATATGGGCGCCTGGCAAACCTGAGAACAGCATTCCGACACCTTAGTAAGGAATCATTCAAGACACTGTACACCGTGTATGTCAGGCCCATACTGGAGTATGCAGCACCTGTTTGGAACCCGCACTTGATAAAGCACGTCAAGAAACTAGAGAAAGTACAAAGGTTTGCAACAAGGTTAGTTCCAGAGCTAAGGGGAATGTCCTATGAAGAAAGATTAAGGGAAATCGGCCTGACGACACTGGAGGACAGGAGGGTCAGGGGAGACATGATAACGACATATAAAATACTGCGTGGAATAGACAAGGTGGACAAGGACAGGATGTTCCAGGGAGGGGACACAGAAACAAGAGGCCACAATTGGAAGTTGAAGACACAAATGAGTCAGAGAGATAGTAGGAAGTATTTCTTCAGTCATAGAGTTGTAAGGCAGTGGAATAGCCTAGAAAATGACGTAGTGGAGGCAGGAACCATACACAGTTTTAAGACGAGGTTTGATAAAGCTCATGGAGCGGGGAGAGAGAGGGTCTAGTAGCAACCGGTGAAGAGGCGGGGCCAGGAGCTAGGGCTCGACCCCTGCAACCACAAATAGGTGAGTACACACACACACACACACGCATATAGAACAGGCCTAGTGTCTAATCGACATGTGCCTAAGACAAAATGGTAACTAACACACACACACACACACACACACACACACACACACACACACACACACACACACACACACACACACACACACACACACATAAACACACACACACACACACACACATACACACACACACACACACACATACACAAACTCATACACACACATGCACACACACTCATACACACACACACACACACACACACACACACACTCATACACACACACACTCACTCATCTGTTGTATTCTGAACACCTCTGCAAAAACAGTGATTATGTGTGAGTGAGGTGAAAGTGTTGAATGATGATGAAAGTATTTTCTTTTTGGGGATTTCTTTCTTTTTTGGGTCACCCTGCCTCGGTGGGAGATGGCTGACTTGTTAAAAAAAAAAAATGGATATTAAGTAAGTTCATGTTTTTGAAGAGTGGTGCTTTGTGTTGTCTGGCACTGTAGTTTGTGATCATCCTCATTTCCGCATTTCGTTGGGTTATTAAAGGTTTGAGGTGATTGGCCATGGTAGATCCCCAAGCACAAATGCCATAGGTGAGGTAAGGGTATATTAGAGAGTGATATAAGGTAAGGAGGGCCCATTGGGTTACATAGTATCATATCTTGGGAAAGGATAGCTACTGTTTGGGAAACTTTCTTAGTTATATGCTGGATGTGGGTCTGAAATTTAAGATTACAGTTAGGGTGGAGACCTAGAAATTTGCCCTCAGTGTGTCTTGTAATGGGTGAACCATTTATCGATATGTTTAGCTGGATATTTGATGCTCTGTTTCCGGAAAGCATGTAGTAGGTTTTGTCTGTATTGAGGGTAAGTTTGTTGGTAGTCATACAGTTTGATATTTTATGTAGCTCGCTGTTGACAGTGTTACTAAGTATAGCTGGGTTTGGGTGGGAGAAGATCTAAGTGGTGTCATCTGTCAATAGAACTGGTTTAAGGACTCGCGATGCATTTGGGAGGTCATTGATGTAAATAAGAAAGAGAAGAGTACCTAGGACACTTTCCTGTGGCACTTTAACAACTACAGGCAGAGTATTGGAGGTCGCACCATTTGTGTACACATACTGGTGTCTACCACTAAGATAAGAGTTTAAGTAGTTGAGCGAGTGTCCTCTGACCCCATAATGCTCTAGTTTTAGGTGCAAGATATTGTGGTCGACTGTATCAAATGCTTTCTGTAGGTCTATGAAGAGTCCCAGAGGATATTCATTTTTGTCAATTGATGTATATAGTAATTTGAGCATCTGAATAATTGCATCTGCAATTGTAACTCTGTGTGAGGGACCCTGGCATCAGTAATGTAGTTCTACATGAAGGCCACTCAGTCTAATTCAATTTCTTTTGCATTATACTGAGTTGGACTGAGGCATTCATCAGCTACAAGTATGGCTAATTTGTCCACATACTAGGCAGCTCCTTTGTGGACTGTGAATCGTTTTTCTCCGTGCCCCCTTTACACACACAAATTCCTGATGTTTCTTAAACCTTTGAAGCTAATCTTCACTCATATTCTAATATAAGTTCTTTATGGAAGAACTGAGCCTGCTCTATTAAGTTGCTACCTGACAAGTTCACTCTATCACGCTGACACTCTCGAAACCATTACATCAACACTTGATCATGCTCAGTACTCTTACTATCTTTCTGTATAGAATTTCAATACAGGTCCGCCATCACAAATCCGGCAATCAGTTATTCGGTTCCTTCAGTTATTCGGCACTAATTTTGGCTAGCATAATTTCAAATTTCCAGGGTCGCCACACCAACCTGCTGATACTGTTCGGTGGCGCTACTTGCTGCATAAGTCATTCCAATTTCTTTTTCTCCATTTATTGTTTTAACCTGCTTACTTTTAGCCCTAGCCATGGTTCCAATGAATAAAAGAAATGCTTCTCATTATGTAAAGCACCTGCACAGTACATTATCCATTAAAGATAAGGTGGCTTTGAAGCCACTGTCGGTTGCCATGAGCTCAGTTTCATGAAGCAGGAGAGTATGCTTTATTATTACGCTAATATCAACACTACAGCTTATTTGCCTATCACAATTGTTCTAATATGACATAAGAAACAATATAAATAACATAAAACGTGTTAAATTCTCCAGAATGAATAATATTTGGCATAACACCGAGCAGTTTGACAGAGTTATGAAGAGGATATGGTAAACAAATACCATTCTCCTATCCTTGTCTTGGGGGCTTATATTAGAGAAAACGAAGTACGTATAGCACAGGGCTAACTATGATATACACTTGTACTCCACCATAAACATGAAACAAAAAAGTTATATTTTCTCTATAGATTATCACACATAGCAGCATATGTGTAGAGAACTTAGGATAACCCCAAAAAAGTCAACGTGGCTTATTTTTAGTACCTGGCTTGGATTAGCCATATATGATTTTTGGTAAATATTCGATTCCCAGCCAGGATAGAAACATTAGGCGTGTTTCTTTACACCTGTTGTCTATGTTTACCCATCAGTAAATGGGTACCTGGGTGTTAGTCGACTAGTGTGGGTGTTATCCTGGGACATTGACCTAATTTTCTTGAAATACTCAGCATAACAAGTGCCTTTCTATACAGTAGTATGTCACTGATGTCAGCTAGGCCTGTATACCTTGTACATGTACGTGTAGTAAATAAAGATATTATTATTATTATTATTATTATTATTATTATTATTATTATATTATTATTATTATTATTTTCTCAGTTGTTTGTTGGGTTATCTTATTCAAACTTGGGCACTGTATGATGGAAAGATACTTCTTCACGTACACCAAAAATGAAAGAAATCAGACCATAAATAGCGGAGTTCACTTCTCAGCCATTAGCGGCCGCTTAATGGTATATTTTTGTATGGTTGTTATGGTTATATTCTCATTTTTTCGGTCTCATTTGATAGAATGAAAGATATATTACAGAAATAGATATGATTTTGATTGCTTTCATGATGAAAAGTACCTTGAAATTGGGCTCACAGTAGCGAAAATGTTCTATTCTTTAGCGAAGCTCAAGAGTAAACAAATGACGTCACCATCCAATACCTGTCCGCCTGCCAGTCCAAATTCCAGTACGGAGTCAAGAATGGATTGACATTATTTATAAAATTATTACAATAATGCAGTAGTTTGCATAACAGTAAATCTTTCATTTTTTTTTGTGAATAAAAATTCCAAATGGTAAGCAAGAGTAATATAAGAGGGGCCTGTAGCCATGACTAATGAACAGAGAAAATGTTATTTTAGTGCCAGGAATGTCTGCATTGTTTATTCTGGACCCTATTTTGAAATTGGCATCTGTTGAAATTTGTGTGAAATTGGCCAAATTGCCAATTTCTGACCACTTTATTGGGTAGTTGAAATAAGTGAATGGGCGGTTTCTTGTACTCAGTTGACAGACTAGAAGTAAATAAGTTTATTCAGGTATACACAAATACAGTTACATAGATTATCATACATAGCAGTGTATGTATAGAGAACCTAGGATAACCCAGAAAAGTCAGACAAAGTGACTTATTTCCAGTACGTGGCTTGAGCTTGCCATATATGATTTTTGGTAAATATTTTTTTTCTCGGTTGTTTGTTGGGCTATCTCATTGAAACTTGGGCAATGTATGATGGAAAGATGCTTCTTAACGTACAACAAAAATAAAAATGACGGACGATAAATAAGGGAGTTCACTTCTCAGCCATTAGCTGCCTCTTTGCAGTATATTTTTGTATGGTTTTTATGGTTGTATTCTCATTTTTTGGACTCATTTGATATAATGGAAGATATATTACAGAAATAGACATGATTTTGATTGCTTTCATGACGAAAAGTACCTTGAAATTGAGCTCAAAGTAGCGGAAATGTTCGATTTTTGCCGATGTTCAATGAACTGTGTAAATCAAGTTGGTTAGTTTTATTAAGTGTATTCTAACTTAACCACTCTGTAATTCAGCAAACTCAGTAATCCGGCACACTACAGGTCCCAATGATGCCGGATTTGTGATGGAGGACCTGTATCTGGTTTTGTTGCTTCTTTATATCTTAAACAGTTGATGAACCAATACCATAAATGTCACACAACTTCTGTATGGAAACCACCATGGTCCAGTTTTTTCAGTAGTTCTACCATATCTTGTATCAATATGATGACTCACTGACACTTGTATCATTCTTAGGGCTATATCTAGGTAAAATAAGCTAAGAATTGCCCAAAATGAAGGGATTACCATCAACAACTGCAAAGTAAACAATATAAGTGAGTGCAGGCTACACGCAATGCCATCTGTGACCACCCTTGTAATTTTGCCCTGAACAAAAGGGTGCCAGTCCATCCATTGCCAGTAAATCGGTGTTGTGCCAGTGTATGTGTGTGTGTGTGTGTGTACTCATCTGTTGTGGTTGCAGGGGTTGAGTCACAACTCCTGGCCCTGCCTCTTCACTAGTCGCTACTAGGTTCACACTCTTCCACTTCCTGACAACTCTTTGACTGAAGAAATACTTCCTAACATCCCTGTGACTCATCTGAGTTTTTGGCTTCCAATTGTGACCACTTGTTGCTGTATCCCAACTCTGAAACATCCTGTTCCTATCCACCTTGTCAATTTCTCTCAGTATTTTGTGTCATCATGTCCTCCCTATCCCTCCCATCCTCCAGTGTTATAAGATTGATTTCCCTTAACCTCTCCTTGTAGGACATACCCCTTATCTCTGGAACTAGTTTTGTAGCAAACCTTTACACTTTCTCTAATTTGTTGACATGTTTGACCAGGTGTGGGTTCCAGACTGGTGCTGCATACTCCACTGTGGGGCCTGACATACACGGTGTACAGTGTTGTGAATGATTCCATACTTAGATGTTGAAACACCATTCTCAGGTTTGCCAGGTGCACGTATGCTGCAGCAGTTACTTGGTTGATAAACATCTCAGGAGATGTGCTCGGTATGATGCTCACCCCAAGATCCTTTTTCTTGAGTGAGTTTTCAGCCTCTGACCTCTTAGGTTGTACTCTGTCTGCAGTCTCCTTTGTCCTTCTCCAAGCTTCATAACTCTGCACTTGCTGCGGTTAAACTCCAGGAGCCATTTGTCGGGCCAGGCTTGCAGCCTGTCCAGAATACCTTGTAGGCTTATCTGATTCTCATCTGCTTGTATTCTCCTCATTAGTTTCACATTGTCTGAAAATAGGGACACCTCTGACTCTATGCCTTCTGTCATGTCATTCACATATACAAGAAACAGCACCAGACCTATGACTGACCCTTATGGAACCCCGCTTGACACTTGTGCCCACTCTGACACCTCGTCTCATACCGACACACCTTGTTTCCTTCCTGTCAAATATTCCCAAATCCATTTTCCCTCCTATTCCTTCTTGCTCCTCTAGCTTTTCAACCAGTCTCCGTCAAAAGCCTTCTTACAGTCCAAGAAGATGCAGTCTACCCATCCCTCTCTCTCTCCTGTCTTACTTATGTTACCTTCTCACAGAGCAGGATTTCCCTTCCCTGAAATCATGCTGGTTGTCATGTATTAGTCCATTCCTTTCTAGGTGCTGCACCACTCTTTTTTCCTGATAATCTTCTCCATAACTTTACATACAGTACATGTCAATGACATGTACTGTCTGTCTCCTTTCTTAAAAATTGGGACTACAGTTGCTGTTTTCCACACCCCAGGCAGTTGCCCTGTTTCTATAGATTTATTGAAGATTGTTATTAGTGTCACACACACACACACACACACACACACACACACACACACACACACACACACACACACACACACACAGTGCATCTGCTCCCTCTCTCAGGACCCAAGGAGAGAGATTATCTGAACCCACTGCTTTCAAGGTATCTAGTTCCCCTAGCAGTTTCTTCACTTCCTCCTTGGTTGTGTCCCTCTAGCTCGCTTACCCACTGCACCTCATGTAGGAATTGCCTCATACTTGTGTAATTGCCTATTTTGGAAGTTTGGCTTCTCCCATCCTTCTTGTGCTTCTTCACTCTCCATCATTAACTCTACTATGTATTCAATGTGATCACTAGCACCTAGGGGCTTTTCATGTGATGTGTGATATCCCCTTTGTCTGAACTGCTAAAGATGAATACGGGGTCTACCCTTGCTGGTTCATCATCTCTCTTTCTCTGATTGTGTCATTAACATGTTAGTACATGAAGTTTTCCAGTAATGCCTTCAGCATTTTGGCTCTCCACATCTCTGGTCCCTCATGTGCTTGCTGTTTGGTGGTAGGTTGTACATCACTGCTATCATCACTTTTGGGCCCCCAGTATGAAATGTTCCTACTCTGTAGTTATCTGCTTACCCCTCTGACTAGTCCTCTCATTTCCTCAAAACTCCATTGGTTTTTGATAGCAGTGCAACTCCTCCTCCTCTGCTCCCCCTGTCTTTCCTCAGGATCTGATAACCAGATGGAAAGATCATGTCTGTTATTACTTCCCTGAGCTTTGTCTCTGTTATTGCTGTAATGTGCAGGGATGCCTTGATGATTCTTTCCTGCCATTCCTCACTCTTATTTCTAATTCCATCTGTGTTGGTGTACCATACATTCAGCTTCATTTCTAGAACTGTATTCTGGAGGAGAGGGGAGCGGCAGGTCTAGATGTACTCGCCCATTTGTGCTCACCTATTTAAGGTTGCAGGGGTCGAAACATAGCTCCTGGCCCTGCCTCTTCACTGATTGCTACTAGGTCCTCTCTCTCCCTGCTCCATGAGCTTTATCATACCTCATCTTAAAACTGTGTATGGTTCCTGCCTTCACTACATTTACCAGACTATTCCACTTCTTGACAACTCTATAACTTAAGAAATACTTCCTAACATCTCTTTGACTCATCTGAGTCTTTAACTTCCAATTGTGACCCCTGGTTTCTGTGTCCCATCTCTGGAACATCCTGTCTCTGTCTGCCTTGTCAATTCTTCACAGTATTTTGTATGTCATTAACATGTCTCCCCTAACCCTCCTGTCCTCCAGTATCGTCAGGCCAATTTCCCTTAACCCTTTCACTATCGGTGCTGTAGTAAAAAAAAAAATATTTTTTATGAAATGATAGAGAATCTTTTCCCAATGGTAATGACACCAAAAGTACGAAGTTTGATGGAAAACTTGTGGAATTATGCTCTTGCGAAGTTAGCGGTCTCGGCAATATTTATGCATTGGCGATTTCGTCCACTTTGAGCCCTATTTTCAGCCAGTTACATTGTTCCAGTCAACAAAACTTATAGCTATTTCACTAGAACTCCATTTGTTCTATCAACTGAGTACAACAAACCGCCCATTTACTGACTTCAACTACCCAGTAAAGAGGTCAGAAATTGGCAATTTGACCAATTTTCACACAAATTTCACAAGATGCCAATTTCAAAATAGGGTCCAGAATAAACAGTGCAGACATTCCTGGTGCTAAAATAACATTTTCTCTGTTCATTAGTCAAGTCTCCAAGCCCCTCTTATATTACTCTTGCTTTCAAATTCAAATTCAAATTCAAATTTATTTATTTCTTTGCAAGTAGTACATTGAGATTATGTATTTACAATAATGGGTTGCAGTACAAAGAGAGCCTCTATTGTGCCTAGGCGTTATGGGCCGACTTAATTTAATGGCTTACTGACTAATTAACACTAAAGAAATTTATCATAGTTGTACAGTAGTTCTATTAATTATAAGTGAATTTAATTTATGTAAACCAAAGGATATATTCATATATTCAAAAATGCTTTTTATGAAACATGATTCAGTTATATTCCTGTCGACAATGGACAATAGGTTCAAAAGTAAATATTGAAATTATATTATGGGAATATAACATTGTGATTTGCTAAAAGTAGTTTACAGTATGAAAATGCTACAATTTGGTGAATAAGTAAGTAAGTAAGCAAGTTTATTCAGGTATACACAAATACAGTTACATAGAATTATCATACATATCAGCATATGTGTAGAGAACCTGGGATAACCCAAAAAAGTCTGACAGAGTGACTTATTTCCATTGGGGTCCTTTTACCTTATTATTATAATATAAAGGTTATAATATTTTCTTATTATTCTACAATGAAGATAACATCTTATTATCATACTAAAAAGACTATCTACTACACGAGGGTCATTAAGACTATCTACAATACAAGGGTCATTACTAGGAATAAGGTAAAATTTACACGTATGTTAGCTAAAAAATAGAAAATCATTCCCCTCCCTTTCTGTAGTTACATTCATCAGACACCTTTTGGCACTCTTCTTGAACTGGTTCATGCTATGACTGGCTTTGACATGTGCGGGTAGTCTGTTCCATTCCTTTATTGCTGTACAATAAAAGGTGTTTGACGCCTGGCCAATGACTGTGGGTACTACAAAGTTGTGCTCTCTCCCCCTAGTACTATGATTGCTTTGGTTCCCAACCTTGACAAAATTGACAGCAAGATATTCTGGACACTGTTTGTGAGCAATTTTATAAACATGATTTAGCTTCAGTTCTTTTACTCTGTCTTCAACATTCAGCATATCCAACTGCTGTAATTCATCCTGGCCTACATGTTCTCTTGGTCCCAGCCCCAGGATGAATCTTACGATTTTGTTCTGGGTGATTTGCAGTCTATCTTTCAGTTTTTTTGTCAAGGCAGAGTACCATGAAGAGCAAGCGTAATCCATATGGCATTGTATAAGGGCTAGACATAGGGTCCTGCGAGCCTCAGTAGGTAGACACTGTGCTTGTCTATACAGGAACTTCAGTCTGGCATTCGCTTTCTTTGCTACACTGTTCCCTATCAATTCTCCTGACATGCATGGGTCAAAGGGGATTCCCAGATGTTTTACTGATGAAACCAAAGTGATGGGCTCCCCATTACACTGAACATTAAAATTATTTAACCTTCTCAGTTTATGTTTCGTGCCAAAGAGAATGGCTTCAGTTTTCCCTAGGTGTAATGATAGTTTATTGTCTACTAACCATTTGCTGCAGGACTCCAGTTCCAGTGTTAAAACATTAGCAATATCTTGTGGGTCTTTACCTGTCACTAACAGAGCACTGTCATCTGCATACAGTAGGAGTTTGCACTTGACACTGATAGGCATATCATTGACATAACATAAGAATAATAAGGGACCCAGAATACTACCTTGGGGAACTCCACATGTTATTGGCAGGGGTTCTGATTCCGTTTTGTTGATTTTGACTATTTGTCTCCTGTTGCTAAGGTAGGACTTAAACCAGTCTACAGAACCTATACCGATAGCTTGAAGTTTCTTACATAATATATTGTGGTTGACAGTATCGAAGGCCTTTTGCAGGTCTAAGGTTACCATACCTATCAGGTTCCCCTTTGACATTTCAGTTCTCAGGTAATCCATCAGATTAATAAGGGAGGTGTCGGTTGAGTAGGATCTTCTAAAGCCCGATTGATAGCTATGGAGAATGCTGTTGTCATTAAGGTACTTAACTACTTGAGAATACACCGCCCTCTCCAGAATTTTATACTGAGTATACTAACAGGCCTATAGTTGCTTACATCAGACCTATTATTTTTCTTGAAGATAGGAGTAACTCTGGCCTCCTTGAACCCCTCCGGTACGGTATTAGTGGTGATTGATAGATTTATTATGTCAGCAATAGGGATTGACAGTTCAGAAGCACCATCTTTTAGGAACTTAGACAGGATGTTATCAGGGCCTGTGCTCTTAGTTGGGTTTAACCTGCTTAGTTCTTTTTGAATGAAGTCATGAGATACACTTACTAGTTGACAACTGTTTGGGGTTACCCCTTTATTGGTATAGTATGTTTGAAACTTATCAGAGTCTGTGTTAAAGGTATTTGATGCAGCTGGTAGTTTACTTACTAGTGTTGATGCAACAGATGTGTAGTAGGAATTAAAGCAATTTGCCACCTTAGATGTTTCGTGGCATACTTCATTATCGATAGTGAGTACTATGTTAGACCTATCTACTGACTTATGGCTATACCCCAACTGTTTTAGTTGTTGCCAGAGCTTTCTGGGGTTATGCTTATACTCCTCAATTTTTGAGCAATAATGCTTTGCCTTTGCTCCTTTTATAAGTCTCTGTACTCTGTTCCTCACCCTTTGGAATTCATTTAGTGCTGCAATATCCTGTATGTTTGCTTTAAATCTTTTTAGCAGCTGGTCTCTGAATTTCATATTATCAAATATCTCAGTAGTCATCCAGGGTTCAGTTCTTCGTTTAATCCTAACCTCTTTAACTGGTGCAATATTATCAAGGATGGTAGTGAACATTGTTTTGAATTTTTCCCAGCCATTGTTTACGTCCGTGCAACTTGTTATCTCTGTCCAGTCACAATTGTGTAGCCTATTTACCAATGTTTCTTTACTGTAGTTTCTAGTTGACCTCATTTTTATTGTCCTGTGTAGGCCTATCCTATCCCTAATGATTTTCCTGGTGCAGTAAATGATGAAATGATCACTAAGACCTGTGGTAATGATGCCTGACTGACTAATGTTCTCAGAGCAGTTACAAAGTATGTGGTCAGTTAGGGTGGCTGAGAACTGTGTGGTCCGGGTTGGTGTATTAATTAGTTGAGTGTAGCTATTTAATCCTAGAATTTGCTTATACCTTTTGCATAGCCCGTTATTTTGCTGCTGAAAACAGATACAGTATTGAAGTCGCCCAGTATTATTGTCTCGCAATTGTTTTCAACTCCAGACAAGACTCTGGAAAAGTCTTCTAAGAACTGGTCCTGGGTAGGAGGGCGGTACCTAGTTCCTACTAAGATGGGTTTGGTCTTGGGAAGCAGCACTTCAAACCATAGAATCTCCAGTTTATTGTTATTTAAATCAGGTCTTGGGTTGTAAGCTAAGTCATTTCTAATGTAGGCACGTACTCCACCACCCTTTCTGTTCCTGTCTAAGCGTTTTATATTGTAACCTTCTATTTTGACCTCGTCGTCAGTCACCGTATCATCCAACCAAGATTCAGAGATGGTTATAACTGCCGCCCTAATTTTGTAGCTAGAATCCTAATCTCTGCCAATTTAGGAAGAAGTGATCTTGCATTGACATGTATAAAGTGAAGACCTGTTTTCATAAAACAATCATAATCATCAATATATGGCAATGGGTCATTTGTATTAAAATTAGGTAAATCAATGTCATCACTGCTAAAGGGTAACTGTGCCAAAGTGCATTTGTTACACACAAAATGAATTCTGGCACCGTTGCTATAATTGTACATACATCCATCATGCACCCACCCCTTACACATTTTACATAAGGTGCCTTTTCTGTTTTTCATGCGTACTTTAGTACAGTGTATGCACCTGTTTGGTAGTGTTTGAAATAATAATGGCTGTATTGTCTCACATTGACCTATGTATGCATTACATATGGAGTTAAGGTTATCATCCCTAGCTACTAGACCGTCATTATCGCCGTCATTTATCTGTCTGTTTTGCCTCTGCACAATAGTTTGAGGTCCTAGATTAATTTGGATATCACCACTTAAGAGCGCTACAATAAGAGCTGTGTGCCACTGTTTTTGTTTGGGTATGCAGTGTTGCCATACCTTGTGGCGATAGTGATATTTACTTTACTGGTAGGATGGCAACTGTTGGGCTTTTACTGTCCAGGGCGCTGTTACTCCATTCACCTTTTCCAGCCCCCATGACTGATTTCTTTCTTCATGGAATTGAAGAAGAAAGATAAATATAATTATGGCAGCCTGTACCCGCCTAATGCCTGCCATTTTCACTCTTTGCACTTTTACTCATATACGTACAATAATATTTATTTCTCTTTTCCAGTCCCTAGTACACTTAGTATCTGCTTTAGCAATCACCACTGAATTACTAGTAAAATTTCCTCTTCAAAACCCTCTTCACTGCTCACTTTTCCCTTAACTTCACAAACCCCTTACAGTTAACCCCTTATTACACACTCCCCTTCCCACCTCACTTCACAGTCTGGCTTCACCAATTAACTTCTAACTCCTTTCCATTCTGGTTGACCAGAAAGGTTTAATCAATGGTTTTATCCTTCCAAATCACCCTCAATTCCATTTATCTGGGGTTGTGTCGTGTTGTTGTCTCCTGACCTGTTCTGCTGACTCAGCCATTTTTAAAACACTGAGGGGAGTAACGCCACCTACAACCTGACTTTCCTTGAGCCTATAGATATATTTGGCTTTTTCTGCTATGATTCTCTCACTGTACACTAGTCAGCTGAATATAGGTCAGCTACTAAAACATTAACCTTGACTATTTAACTATTCACTTCTTTCCCACGACTGGCACTGAGGGATAACCGTCCTATAACCTTGGAGTTTTGTACTGTTGATTTGACGATGTCTCCTGTGTTTCCCTCTCGTTAGCACTGGTACAGGTGATATGATGGTGGTACAGATGTGATGCTACTGTCAACAGATGAACGTCAGTAAAGATGAGAATTTCACTTCGCTAATTGTACGTCTGGCAGTAGCTGCTGTTTGGATGCCGGTCAGCCATGTTTAAAGGCTCAATTCTTTCCCTCATTTGGCACTGAAGAAAAAAGTCCTACAGACCTGTCATTTCCTTGGAGATTTAGTTGATCAGGTTTTCTGCCATGTTGTCTTCCCGTTGAACACTGGTGCAGTTGATATGGAGGTCAGTTATTTCACTGTAGTGGAAAACGTCTCATGTCTGGTTCACGTCTGGCAGCAGGTCTGGTACTTGAATGCCGGTCCCTCTTTTGTCATATTTAGTCCATTTCGTTGTCGTCACCGTCAGTTTTTATGTTACTATAGGTTACTTGCATGTTGTTGCAGCAGTACTTGCAAATTTGGCCATCATTGGAGTTCAGATAGGCCCAGGGGATGGCAAGATATAGGAGCAGCCTTGTTGCTGCTTGCTGCGGCTGCAGCAGCTGCTACTCTGAAGGGTAATACTGTTTTTGGTAGGTATTTATACTTCTATGTGGTAATTTGCCAATGTATGAACTTGGTCGTCTAGTCTTGAAGTTTTAAGATTTAGGTAATTGGTAGATTTGTTGGTAATGCTAAATACTGAATATTGAGGAATTAGTTTTTCTCTTCTCATTGTATGTAAGACAGTAGCATGAAATAGAATTGGTAACACCAGTTGAAACCTTTGAGAATCTCTTGATATTGGGGTTCTGAAGCTCAAACATACGGAGACCCCTCTCTCTATAAGAGAAAATGCCTCGGCTATCATTTTCATCTCAAACTTTTTAGAAGGAACACTTTCATCTTGTTCCTCTTGCTCTTCCTTACGCTGCGTCTCTTCCAGCTCCATCAGATCTTCGTTCATCAGCTCCATTGACTTTGGTGCTGCCCGACGTGGGTTGCAGCAAAAATTGTACTATTCAGAAGGCATGCAAGTCAAAATTTGGGTTTGTGGAAGTATTGCAGATGAAACTTTGACTATCATGGCAATCTGTTCGTATGTCCAAATGTTTGTAACTCGAATGTTCGTAAGTAGGGTAGCATCTGTATATTTAGTAAAGTTTGGTTTCGATAAGGAAGCAGGAAGGCTCAGGATAGACTGGAATCCAAAACAGGAAATTATATTGTTCCTAAACAGTTCTATGGAGACACTAAATGGGGGTCATTATTAAAAAGGAATTGTGTAAATAAATTGTTTCTTTGTTTTATAGAAATTATTTAAACAACTCATCAAAAAAAAGGGAGAAATAATTAAATGAAGAAATACCTATATTTAAGTTCTAGTTCATTGATTTTTGGTATCCTCTGTATAATTATGGTCTATTCTAGATGTATATTAAGAAGTTAGTACCTCAGCACACATATGTACCTTCAGAAAATAAAATATTCATAGGGTAAAATATGAAAAACCTTGGAACTATTATAGAAAAATATCTCTGTCTGCAAACATACTAGAAATTAAGTAAACAAGAAATAAATATGCAAAGATATAAAAAAAGAAGAAAATTTTTGAAAAAGAGAAGTGGAAAAAAAGTTAGTTGGAATAAAAATGTTTAAAGTATTCCAGTGAAATATAAAATGTGCATAGTTATGATTAACATTAAAAAGTGTTGAAACAGAGGCAGAAATATTTGAAATATTGGATTAAATAAGAAATTAAAGGATATATTTACAAACAAAAGAATTTTAATTGGATTTTAAATTGTGCGGTACATTTCTCTGCATATAATAATATAATATTAATAATAACAATAATAATAATTGAAGTTAAATCCATAATGGACAAAGGAAGTTGAGCTCATTGAAATAACCAGATATGAAATTAAACATTTATTAGTGGATATTTATGAAGATGAAGCAAGAGAAAAGTATCTAGCTGGAGGTTGAAGCAGTATGCCAGAACAATTAAGTTACTCTGAACTTGATCTAGTGAACTGAAATGCTTCTAATTCCCATTTCTTGTATCAAATGTGATTGCCCTCCATTTCTCAGGTGCTGTAGGACCCTTACGGGTTTATTCATTTCCTCATGAATATCATAATTTATGAAGGGATTTAGGGAAACCAGTTAGCTGGACTTGAGTCCTAGAGGTGGGAATTACAGTGCCTGCACTCTGAAGGAGGGGTGGAGATATGGTGTAGTTTTTGAATTGTAGTATCAGCATGCCTCTGGCAAGACAATGATGGAGTAAGTGATGATGAAAGTGTTTCTTCTCATTTGGGTTGCCCTGCCTCGGTGGGAAATGGCCGATATGTTAAAAAATATAATACTAATCTCTCTGAATTGAGACTTCATTAATTGTTTGCCATCTGAACTGTAGTGCAGCTTCTCCTCACTTAGTGATGTACTCATTTACCGATGACTCGGACTTACGATGGGCTCTCTGATCAGTATGTATCCCTAAAGAATGTATATTAGAGCTGATTTTCTCCATTCTGTTTATTACAGTATACAATACACTACTGTATAAACATTTAAAAATATACCAGAAATGTTATAAATGGTGCAAAGGTGACATTAAAACAATATCAAAGACGGTTGACACAAACTCTCTACCATTATAGTGTGCTCCTCACTTAGCAACGAATTTGTTTACTGATGTGGTCTTAGGAATGGTACTCCATCGTTAAGTGAGGAGAGGCTGTACTGTGGGTTTGAGGTTACTGTCCATAGTTGGTATAAACCTTGGTAATAAATACCGACAAGTTGGTTTAGAAAGACACGTAAGCAAACACTATAACATATTTATTAGAAAACGTTTCGGTCCTGGGACCTTGATCACTCCTAACATACAGAGGTAGAAAGACATTATATATAGGCGGAGAGTGAGATGTGACGCACGTGACCTGAGGAATGTCATAAGAACATAAGAATGGAGGAACACTGTAGAAGGCCTACTGGCCCATGCGAGGCAGGTCCTTATCAAAACAACCTCTGCCTATGATGAGGACCAGTAGACGATGAAATCATGTGACTCCTGTGTTGTTGGGTTGGTGCTGCTTAAGTATCATGTATGCCAATGTTTTTGAAATTTTGTAGTTTCCAGTGTTGCGTTCTATAGTGTCGGTGACGGTGATTAGTGAGGCTTCTAGGCACCGTCGGCGTCTGAGGTCTGGTTCAGTGAGAACGAGTTGTGCCTCGTTCCAGTTCATCAAATGCCCCGTGGAGTCTCTGTGGAGGACACAGGCGTACCTTACATCGTCTCTGTTAGAGGCATTTCGATGATATCGTCATTACAACCGCTGACAAAGGAGGTGGTGTGGTGTTACTCAACACTGTCGACTACAACAATAAAGTCTTAAATCTTCTCAACGATGCCAACACATACCAGCCTGTATCAGAATCAGTGCTACTTCAAAGTACCCAGACTTTCCTTCAAAAGGCTCGTAGCATCTTACGAAAATCAGAACAAGGCAAAAAACTACTTAAACTTTTACCAGGTCAACCGAAACCAGCACGCCTGTATGGCCTTCCTAAGACACACAAACCTGGCATCCCACTACGGCCTATCACTTCGGGCATAGGGAGTGCACCACACAGACTAGCCGGCCACCTTGCCAAATACCTTTCAGCGCTTCTGGGCACTATCAGTCAAGCCCACCTCAAACATTCAGGTGACCTTCTCTCCCGAATTTCCAACCTGAATGTCAAAAACAAAAGCATGGCTTCCTTCGATGTCACAGCCCTCTTTACCAACGTTCCTACTGACGCTGCAATCAACATTCTGAGACAGAGGCTCACTGAAAACCACGACCTCCCTTTACCTCTTCTAGATTTCATCGATCTAGTGGAACTGTGTGTTAATTTCAACTTCTTCAAGTATCAGGACAACTGTTACAAACAATGCTTTGGGATGGCAATGGGCAGCCCGCTCAGTGCTGTGCTTGCCAACCTCTTCATGGAAAACTTGGAGACAGAGAAATTCAGCACCCTCATTCCCAACACCGTTACCTGGCTAAGATACGTTGATGATATATTGGTTTTCTATCCAAGACGTCTCAATATCCAGGCCCTTCTCAACAAGATCAATGCAGTTGAACCATCAATAAAGTTTACACTTGAACTCGAAAATGATGGCAAACTTCCTTTCCTCGACGTTCTACTGTGCAGATCTCCCGACAGTGACAAACTTCTCTTCAAAGTGTATAGAAAACCTACCAACAAGGACGATCTTATACACTTTTATTCACACCAAGATACCCGCACTAAGAGAGGAGTCCTCATTGGCTTCTTCTTGAGAGCTCTTCGCATCTCCAGCCCTTGTTTTCTAGAAGAAGAATGCACTTACATAACACAAGCCTTTACACGTCTTCAGTTCCCATCTTTCTTCATCCGAGATTGCAGACTCAAGGCACAAGCTATCCTCAACAAACCGCCCATGGAACAGCCCCCTAAACAGTTCATAGTACTCCCATGTGGCGATGTTGCCACGAATACTCGCCGGGCACTTGCTATGAGTAACATCAACGTTTCCACCATAAACACATCCTCTATCAAAGACCTCACTACTAAACGCAGCCCCACACCTCTAACTTCTACAGCAGGCGTCTACACTATCCCCTGTGGGTTCTGTCCCAAGAAATATGTAGGCGAGACAGGCAGAGATCTTGCAGTCCGCCTGAATGAGCATCGAAATGCCTCTAACAGAGACGATGTAAGGTACGCCTGTGTCCTCCACAGAGACTCCACGGGGCATTTGATGAACTGGAACGAGGCACAACTCGTTCTCACCGAACCAGACCTCAGACGCCGACGGTGCCTAGAAGCCTCACTAATCACCGTCACCGACACTATAGAACGCAACACTGGAAACTACAAAATTTCAAAAACATTGGCATACATGATACTTAAGCAGCACCAACCCAACAACACAGGAGTCACATGATTTCATCGTCTACTGGTCCTCATCATAGGCAGAGGATGTTTTGATAAGGACCTGCCTCGCATGGGCCAGTAGGCCTTCTACAGTGTTCCTCCATTCTTATGTTCTTATGACATTCCTCAGGTCACGTGCGTCACATCTCACTCTCCGCCTATATATAATGTCTTTCTACCTCTGTATGTTAGAAGTGATCAAGGTCCCAGGACCGAAACGTTTTCTAATAAATATGTTATAGTGTTTGCTTACGTGTCTTTCTAAACCAACTGTCCATAGTACTTTGTCATGAGGTCAGCTCACTCAGATAAGTTGTGAGCCATGAATTTGGGCATAGATGTGAGAGAATGGGTCTCTGCAGTAAGTGTGCACCATATTAAAAAAAAATCCTGCAGCATGCAGTGTGCAATGCAAAAAAGAAACTGCAACCGTGTTTTTGGTTTAAAACAGCGACTTTGCGGTGTATTGTCATGTGGTTTTTATGGTTGCATTCTTTGTTTCTCGGTCTCATTTGATAGAATGGAAGATGTATTTCAGAATATTGTTCCAATCGACCAAATTCTTAGCTAGCGAAATAGCTAAGAATTTGGTCGACTGGAACAGTGTCAAAAATAGGACTCATAGTGGACAAAATCGCCAGTGTGCAATATTGCTGACACAGTGATACAGTGGTCCCTCAATAATCGTCCGTCTTGAAAGTCGTCCATTTCGGAAATAGTCCCATTATTTCGTCTGAACATTGGCTCGCAAATGGTCCGTTAACTTGCTAATCATCCTTCGTCCGGGACGGGTACTCACACTCTGAGCCGCCTGGGCCTGCCTTCCCAGCCAAGGTGCCATTGTTTACCAGTGAGCGACGGTCCCCTCATATGCTCCTACGAAATATTTCATAATATTCCATTGATTTTAGTGCTTGCAAGTGCTAAATAAGCTACCATGGCTCCAAAGAAAGCTTCTAGTGCCAGCCCTTTGGTAAAGAATGTGAGAAACACATATAATTTATGAAAAAGTTTGTAGAAAAATACGAAGGTGGTGGTGGTAGAGTGGAAGCAGTTGTGATAGTGGTTGATGGTGGTAGTGATGGTGGTAGAAGGTAGTAGTGATGGTGGTAACAGTTGTAATAGTGGGAGAAGGTTGTAGTGATGGTGGTAGAGGGTTTCTTCTTTAGTGATTCAGCGATTCTACCAACTCCCCCAATGTTGTTGGAGTTATATAGGGCTACAGAAAACACCACCGCCTCAGCTGCTGCTTCACCACCATTATGGACGGCGTACTCTCAGTGGCCCTTATATACCCAACAACAACACAACACCTCTCGTGACATACGTAATGACTTATTTTATTCATTCTAGAGTATATTCCATGTTTCTATGTTATTGATATTGTTTATTATGTCATATTAGTTGAATTGTGATAGATAAATAAGCTGTAGAGTTGATATTAGTGTCATATTCTCCAACAATAAACTTGCCATCCCTCCCTCACACAAACAAGTCTTCAATAAGAACATAAGAAAGGAGGAACACTGCAGTAGGCCTGCTGGCCCATACTAGGCCGGTCCTTCACAAATCCAACCCACTAACAGAACAAATGCTACCCAAGCAATAAGCTCAGGTGCAAGTCCAACTCAAATCCAACCCCTCTCACTCATGTATTTATCCAACCTAATTTTGAAATTACCCAATGTTTTAGCTTCGATCACCCTACTAGGCAGACCGTTCCACTCATCAACTACCCCTATTACCAATGTTCATTTATACATTTTATTAGTGTTTTACATTTATTTAGCATTTTTTCTGCATGTAAATCTATATTTATACTAGGGAAGTGACCCCTGACGTGACCTAGAGTCCTTATGGAGGGGGATTCCCCTTCCAAACAATAACCTCTCTTCCCTCTCTCCTCCTCCCTGTCTTCCATTCATCAACAACAGCCTTCAATAAAGGTAAATGTCATGTTGAATGTTCATTCTTTTGTGCATGTAAATCTATCTTTTAGGTAAAAAAAAAATTGTTGTTGATACTTCTGGGTGTCTGGAATGAATTAATTGGATTTACATTATTTCTTATGAAGAAAATTTATTCGAAAATCGTCTATTTTGATAATAGTCCCACTTCCTGGAACAGATTAAGGGCGATAATTGAGGGACCACTGTATTTACGTCAGTTTTTCCATCAAATTTCGTACCTTTAGTTTCATTATCTTCGGAAAAAGATTCTCCGTCATTTCTTGAGAAAAATATTTTTTGTTTTTTTAAATTCTTGGACACTGAGAGCAAGTCTCAGACCAGGGGTCTGGTCAATAAAAGGGTGAATTAAGAGAATTTTAGTTGGTAGATTAATAAAAAATATAAAATCTTGCTTCTGTACTTAAAAATATGGAACAGTGTATGTATGGAAGATCCTTTACATGAGAGGCCCATCTCACTAACAGGTGTAGTTAAAAAAGAGAAAAGTCACTGGGTAGAAGAGAATGTGAGTTGACAAGTGAATGAAAAAAAGACACAAAACAGCATAAGCATTTAGTGAAAATCATTACCAAAAATTAAAAAAAAAGAAAAATTAAAAAGCTAATAATTACTAAGGATAAATAATTTAGTTTTAGATCTATAAAATTTTGCATATTGAATCTATTGAGTTACTTGATAAGGATATTAGAGAGAACATAATGGTTTAACAGATATTATGTCAGTAAGAAACTTCTGAAAATAAGTAAGTTGTCATTACAGACTCATTTGGGAATTAAAAGTTATAAAACTAACACATTATTTAATCGAATCAAAACTTCCTGTTTATAAGAAAGATGCGGAAAGCAATAAAAGAAAAAAATACATGTGGTGATGTCATGTCACTAAATGTCACTACACTACTGTGACGTTTTTGGAAAACGGAAAACACGAATTTTGTGAAGCAGCAAACCTGCATGGGTCATTCACTGCCAGAAGAGTGAGAGGTTTGGTCTTCCATGCATTAATTGTGGCCCACTCTTTGGTCAATCAAGTTATTAGTGATCACTTTAGAAGACAGGAAAAGAAGAAGAAATGTTAATTACTAGCAATTTTATAAATATATGTGAAAAAGCATACATAGAAAATTTTTAGTGTCAGCAACAGAGAACAAAAAACAGAATAGAAGAAATATTGGCAAATATTACTTCACAAATAGAAGGGTTGAGCACTAGGATAAAATCAAAGAATGTATGTGCCAAAACTATTTGGCATTTTAAAAACACTGAGCAGTAAATTTATAACGTGATGGGACACCACCAGTATATTTCACTGACTACAAACTGGTACAGTAAACACTTCGTACAATGGACTTGTAAAACACAGAACAATATCTGCTGGGTCAGTAGATTTGGAAACATTGGTTGAAGTCCATTGGTAACATAGTTATTGATTATTATTTCTATTATGGCAAATGAATCTCCTCTCTATCTACTATGGTTGTCATTACCAACCATTCACTCTGTCTTATTACTCCATTATATGGAGGGTTTACTTAAGTACCTTGAATTATAATTATTCACTGTAATTACAATTAGGGACTAATTACAAATAAGAACAGCAATTGCAGTTAGGTATGATAATTATTAAATACTGTAATTAAACGTTAAAAGCAATGGTAACAGGACACTAGACACTCTCTTCACAAATGGAGTACATAGTAGACTGCTGGACTGGGGTAGGTAGGTAGGTAGCATCTACTACAACAGCAGAACTAACAAAACTATATGACAAAATTAACAATGAAGATGGTACATGGCAATGCTTTCTTCTGGAACCAGGGATAGATAATCACACAAAAGTAGTTACAAAGGCACATGCACATCCACACACATTTATAGACTACTGAAAAAGCATATGTGATTAGCTATTTGGGATTACCCATTTGTGATTACAGTGGAAGGGCTGTATAATCATGTTGCTCTAACTTCAATTTTCAGTTTGTTATATAAAAGTTTCCAGATATTGTAGCATATAATACATCCCAATGGACTTTCTTCCAGGAGTTTACTGCCCTACTTGTGAAGAAATATGGTTTTGCAATTATATATACGCATATACAGAGGGATCCAAAGTTAACAAAAGAGTTGTGTTCCTGGTGTTATGAACAAGCTGTTTGTAATATAAAGTGTATTTTCCTAGAGAAAACAGCTTCACTAAGGGTAATTATGTGTGTTGCACATTTCTGTAACTGGATCCATGTTCATAGAGCAATTATTTTTTTTTGTATTTTATATGCAGTGTTCATAAGTGAGAATGTACATAACTTAGAGGATCATAAGCTGGGGATCCCCCTGTAAGCTTAGTACTGTATAAACATCTTTTGAACAGATTTGGATATTATGGAAGGACTAATACATTACTTTAATAATTAAATCAGTAATGTAACTCATCAGTTTTGATCAACACATTCCCTGTTCTGTATCCAAACACTCAGAAATGAGAAAATTTATGTAACATGTAAGGTGAACGTACGTGTGCTAAACTGGTCCTATCTTTCCTACCCTCGCTTTAGCTCGATCCAGTTGGTAGACTTAGCAGCTGTGGGGTCGACTAGCACACAGGTTAGCCTAGCTTAGAGCCAGCTAAACTAGTCCCCTCACATGTTCTCTGGAGTACCCTTTCTTTGCCCAGATGAACTGCCCACTCATTTGCTTTAAAAAAAATTTATAATATTTACTTTGATGAGGGCTAGTATAATGCTCCAGAGAATGTAAGACAGTGTGTATGGGGTCATTGCTGCTATCTGAATATCTTAATTGTTGTCATGAAAACTGTATAATGCAGAAGCAATGATGTGCCCCCTCAGTGTTAGTCTCATGTGTACCTCTCTGCATGGCATCAAAAATCTTCATCATAAAATATGCGTGCGCGCACACACACACACACACACACACACACACACACACACACAGAGTAGTCAGACCGTGGAATAGCCTAGAAAGTGACGTAGTGGAGGCGGGAACCATACATAGTTTTAAGGCGAGGTATGATAAAGCTCATGGGGCAGGGAGAGAGAGGACCTAGTAGCAATCAGCGAAGAGGTGGGGCCAGGAGCTATGACTCGACCCATGCAACCACAAATAGGTGAGTACACACACACACACACACACACACACACACACACACACACACATCGTCAGTGAGCAATGATACGAGTGATAACTAAAGTTATTAGTTAGAAAAAGTCGTGAGAAAGCCTGAAATTATCCATTATCCAAAATTATCCAAACGTTTTGGTCTACTAGGCAGCGGTAGGCCTGAAGCAGTGACGTCACGACAAGTTGTGTGCCATTATACATATAAAGTGAAGTGTATATAATGTGAAGTGTATACTATCATAAGTGAAAAGTGAAATCGCGTGAGGAACTAGGGATGTATGAGCACATGTGGTTATAATCATCACGGACGAAGGATCTCCAAAATAGGGATTTAGGCTACGTACGACGACTACGTCATCAGCATCTGGCAGCTTGGCACGACCGTTGCCAGCGCAAGTATCACCTATATTGTGGTTTGCATGTCGCAGGCTTGGCTTGGCTTGGCCTTGCATCGCTGTTAGATACTGGTCACTCACTCCTGCAAGCTATTACAGTAGTTATTAGTAGTAAGAATGCTTAGGAAGCTAGGAAGTCCTCTGTAAACGTGAACAAGGAATAGGATAATAACAGCAATAATTGATACTTAAATCCAGAAAGGACAATAAGTGAAGAGTGTAGCATTTCTAGGAAAGACAAAACAGAGAGGTATAACGGATCTACCCCCCCCCCCTAACCATCCCTCCCTAACACACATACACAAGGGCAGACACTTATTGAAGCTTTAGACCCTAGTAGCAATTATCGCTTTTTATAACCCAGAATTACTGGTATGTATTAACAGTATCTCATCGCATACCTCCCCCATACACACACACACACACACATACACACACATACACACACACACACACATACACACACATACACACACATACATACATACACATACATACATACACACACATACATACACACACATACATACACACACACACACACACACACACACACACACACACACACACACACACACACACACACACACACACACACACACATACACACACATACACACACATACACACACACACACTCACACACACACACACACACACACACACACACACACACACACACACACACACACACACACACACACACACACACACACACACACACACACACACAGTAACAACGGGAAGACCAGAACAAGCCCCTGGTTCACCCGACGGTGTAAGGAGGCAAAAACAAAGTGCAATAGAGAATGGAAAAAGTACAGAAGGCAGAGAACACACGAAAATAGGGAGATCAGTCGCAGAGCCAGGAATGAGTACGCACAGGTAAGGAGGGAGGCCCAGCGACAGTATGAAAATGACATAGCATCGAGAATCAAGACTGACCCGAAACTGTTGTATAGCCACATCAGGAGGAAGACAACAGTCAAAGACCAGGTGATCAGATTAAGGACAGAAGGTGGAGAACTCACAAGAAATGATCAGGAGGTATGTGAGGAGCTGAACAGGAGATTTAAGGAAGTTTTTACAGTAGAGACAAGAAGGGCTGTAGGAAGACAGCACAGAAGGGAACATCAAGAGGGAATATACCAACAAGTGTTGGATGACATACGAACAACTGAGGAGGAGGTGAAGAAGCTCTTAAGTGACCTTGACACCTCAAAGGCGATGGGACCGGACAACATCTCCCCATGGGTCCTTAGAGAAGGAGCAGAGATGCTGTGTGTGCCTCTAACCACAATCTTCAACACATCCCTTGAAACTGGGCAACTACCTGAGAAATGTAAGACAGCTAATGTAGTCCCCATATTTAAGAAAGGAAACAGAAACGAGGCACTAAACTACAGACCTGTGTCTCTGACATGTATTGTGTGCAGTCATGGAGAAGATTATCAGGAGGAGAGTGGTCGAACACCTGGAAAGGAACAAGATTATAAATGAAAACCAGCATGGGTTCATGGAAGGCAAATCTTGCATCACAAACCTCCTGGAGTTTTATGACAAGGTAACAGAAGTAAGACACGAGAGAGAGGGTTGGGTAGATTGCGTTTTCCTAGACTGCAGGAAGGCCTTTGACACAGTTCCCCACAAGAGATTAGTGCAGAAGCTGGAGGATCAGGCACACGTAAAAGGAAGGGCACTGCAATGGATAAGGGAATACCTGACAGGGAGGCAGCAACGAGTCATGGTACGTGAAGAGGTATCACAGTGGGCGCCTGTTACGAGCGGGGTCCCACAGGGGTCAGTTCTAGGACCAGTGCTATTTTTGATATATGTGAACGACATGATGGAAGGAATAGACTCTGAAGTGTCCCTGTTCGCAGATGACGTGAAGTTGATGAGAAGAATTAAATCGGACGAGGATGAGGCAGGACTGCAAAGAGACCTGGAGAGGCTGGACATGTGGTCCAGTAACTGGCTTCTCGAATTCAATCCAGCCAAATGCAAAGTCATGAAGATTGGGGAGGGGCAAAGAAGACCGCAGACAGAGTATAGGCTAGGTGGACAAAGACTACAGACCTCACTCAGGGAGAAAGACCTTGGGGTGACCATAACACCGAGCACATCACCGGAGGCACACATCAACCAAATAACCGCTGCAGCATACGGGCGCCTGGCAAACCTGAGAATAGCGTTCCGATACCTTAATAAGGAATCGTTCAAGACACTGTACACTGTGTATGTTAGGCCCATACTGGAGTATGCAGCACCAGTCTGGAACCCACACCTGGTCAAGCATGTCAAGAAGTTAGAGAAAGTACAAAGGTTTGCAACAAGGCTAGTCCCAGAGCTCAAGGGAATGTCGTACGAGGAAAGGTTAAGGGAAATTGGACTGACGACACTGGAGGACAGAAGGGTCAGGGGAGACATGATAACAACATACAAGATACTGTGGGGAATAGACAAGGTGGACAGAGATAGGATGTTCCAGAGAGGGGACACAGGGACAAGGGGTCACAACTGGAAGCTGAAGACTCAGACGAGTCACAGGGACGTTAGGAAGTATTTCTTCAGTCATAGAGTTGTCAGCAAGTGGAATAGCCTAGCAAGTGAAGTAGTGGAGGCAGGAACCATACATAGTTTTAAGAAGAGGTATGACAAAGCTCAGGAAGCAGAGAAAGAGAGGATCCAGTAGCGATCAGTGAAGAGGCGGGGCCAGGAGCGGAGTCTCGACCCCTGCAACCACAATTAGGTGAGTACAATTAGGTGAGTACACACACATGCACACACACACACACACACACACACACACACACACACACACACACACACACACACACACACACACACACACACACACACACACATCTTCTTGGACTGCAAGAAGGCCTTTGACACAGTTCCTCACAAGAGATTAGTGCAGAAGCTAGAGCATCAGGCGCATATAACAGGAAGGGCACTGCAATGGATCAGAGAATACCTGACAGGGAGGCAACAACGAGTCATGGTACGTAATGATGTATCACAGTGGGCACCTGTGACGAGCGGGGTCCCACAGGGGTCGGTCCTAGGACCAGTGCTATTTTTGGTATATGTGAACGACATGACGGAAGGGTTAGACTCAGAAGTGTCCCTGTTTGCAGATGATGTGAAGTTAATGAGGAGAATTAAATCTGATGAGGACCAGGCAGGACTTCAAAGAGACCTGGACAGACTGGACACCTGGTCCAGCAAATGGCTTCTCGAATTTAATCCTGCCAAATGCAAAGTCATGAAGATAGGGGAAGGGCACAGAAGACCACAGACAGAGTATAGGCTAGGTGGCCAAAGACTGCAAACCTCACTCAAGGAGAAAGATCTTGGGGTGAGTATAACACCGAGCATGTCTCCGGAAGCACACATCAATCAGATAACTGCTGCAGCATATGGGCGCCTGGCAAACCTGAGAACAGCATTCCGACACCTTAGTAAGGAATCATTCAAGACACTGTACACCGTGTATGTCAGGCCCATACTGGAGTATGCAGCACCTGTTTGGAACCCGCACTTGATAAAGCACGTCAAGAAACTAGAGAAAGTACAAAGGTTTGCAACAAGGTTAGTTCCAGAGCTAAGGGGAATGTCCTATGAAGAAAGATTAAGGGAAATCGGCCTGACGACACTGGAGGACAGGAGGGTCAGGGGAGACATGATAACAACATATAAAATACTGCGTGGAATAGACAAGGTGGACAAGGACAGGATGTTCCAGGGAGGGGACACAGAAACAAGAGGCCACAATTGGAAGTTGAAGACACAAATGAGTCAGAGAGATAGTAGGAAGTATTTCTTCAGTCATAGAGTTGTAAGGCAGTGGAATAGCCTAGAAAATGACGTAGTGGAGGCAGGAACCATACACAGTTTTAAGACGAGGTTTGATAAAGCTCATGGAGCGGGGAGAGATAGGGTCTAGTAGCAACCGGTGAAGAGGCGGGGCCAGGAGCTAGGACTCGACCCCTGCAACCACAAATAGGTGAGTACAAATAGGTGAGTACACACACACACACACACACACACACACACACACACATTGCCAGAGAGCAACAAGAAAAACCAAGGGACAGGAGGAGGAAACTGCAAAGGAAGATTGGGCAGCAGAGCTCACAAAAAGGGAACATGAATGGGAAAAGAAACTAGAAGAACTTAGCATGAGAATGGAAGAGAGGATAGACATGGAAAGCAGGAAGTGGGAGGTGCAAGTCAAAGCAGCAGAGGCCAGGATACAGAGTGTAGAAGAGGAACTGAAAAATCTGAAACAGCCTAAAGAACTAAACATTTTGGGATTGACAACAGAGACTGCTACCTCAGCCACAAATAAGGGGACTGTAGGGAAAGAAGGAGCAAAACTGCATGTAGAAGCTCAATCAGTGGAGACTGTAGTAAATGAAAGAGCTAAGCTATATGTGGAGGCCCTAACAGACCACAGCAGAGCCCAGGGAAAGCCGAGAAGGGAAAATGACAGGCCACTGAGCCCAAGTACATTAGCTAGTGAAACTGAAGAAAGGAAAGCTGCAACGGAGGAAATAAAATTGAAAGAGGGGATACACAGGGATATGCAGCGGGAGAATGAAAGGGTGAGGTCAGTCTTTGTGTATGGGCTACAGGAAGTTGAAGGGGAAACATATGAAGCAAGAAAACAAGGGGAAAAAAAGCAATTGAAAGCATGAAAGCAATAGGAGAAGACGACATGACCCAGCTGGAAAATTTTCGGAAAATAAGGGGGTTTGTAAAAAAAAGAACCCGGCCAGTGAAAGTGACCTTCAAGGCAGATTCGACTCGGAACAGGATCCTGCAGGAGAAAGCACGATTAAGGGACATGCCGGCATACAGGAAGGTGTATCTCGACTGCGACAGAACACAAGCAGAAAGACAGAAACAGAGAGAGATGGTACAAAGGCGAAAGGAGGAAAGAGAGGGGATGGAGAAGACAGACAGGAGATCCCAGACACAGCAAGATTAAATACAGCCTCCCTCACAACTTCCTATAGAAGCCTCCCAACCAGGTCAACCCCAGTGCAACCAAACACTCTAAACCAAAACACCCATGCCACATCCAATGCCCCCACCCACTGCATTACAAACTCCACCCCCGCAGCAACCACCCATAGTTCCTTATCAGGTCTCCTACTTCCCCAACCCCAATACACCTCCCAGACCACAATCTTAGAAAAGAAGTTGAAGGTGTGGTATACAAATGCAGATGGAATAACAAGTATGAGGAGTGGCACGAAAGAATCAAGGAGACATCCCCAGACATAATAGCACTCACAGAAACAAAACTCACCAGAATAATAACAGATTCAATCTTTCCATCCGGATATCAAATCCTCAGGAAAGACAGAGGGAGGAGACGGGGAGGAGGAGTTGCACTGCTCATTAAAAACCAGTGGGGTTTTGAGAATATGGAAGGAATGGATGGCACGGGCAAAAGGGATTACTTAGTAGGAACAATCCAGTCTGAGGGACATAAGGTGATAATTGCAGTAATGTACAACCCACCACAGAACTGCAGGAGGCCAAGAGAAGAATACGATGAGAGCAACAGAGCAATGGTTGACACACTAGCTGAGGTGGCCAGGAGAGCACACATGGGGGGAGCAAAGTTACTAGTTCTGGGTGATTTCAATCACAAGGAGATTGACTGGGAAAACCTGGAGCCCCATGGGGGTCCCAAAACATAGAGAGCCAAGATGATGGATGTGGTACTGGAAAACCTCATGCATCAACATAGAGACACTACCAGAGAGAGAGGAGAGGATGAACCAGCAAGACTGGACCTTGTATTCACCTTGAGCAGTTCTGACATCGAGGATATCATGTATGAAAGGCCCCTGGGAGCTAGTGATCATGTGGTTCTGTGCTTCGACTACATAGTTGAGCTCCAAGTGGAGAGAGCAGCAGGAATAGGCTGAGAAAAACCAAACTACAAAAGGGGGAACTGCTCAGGCTTGAGGAACTTCTTTCAAGACATTCAGTGGGAGAGGGAACTGACAGGAAAACCTGTACAAGAAATGATAGACTATGTGGCAACAAAATGCAAGGAGGCGGAGGAGAGGTTTTTTTCCAAGGGAAACGGAAATAATGGGAAGAACAGAATGAGTCCTTGGTTCACCCAAAGGTGTAGGGAGGCAAAAACTAGGTGTACTAGAGAATGGAAAAGGTACAGAAGACAGAGAACTCAGGAAAATAAAAAGATTAGCCGAAGAGCCAGAAACGAATATGCACAGATGAGAAGGGAGGCTCAGCGGCAATACGAAAATGACATAGCATCGAAAGTCAAGACTGACCCGAAGCTGTTGTACAGCCACATCAGGAGGAGAACAACAGTCAAGGACCAGGTAATCAGACTGAGGAAGGGTGATGGGGAATTCACAAGAAATGACCGGGAGGTATGTCAGGAGCTCAACACAAGATTTAAAGAAGTTTTTACAGTAGAAACCAGTAGGACTCCAGGAAATCAGAGCAGGGGGGTGCACCAGCAAGTGCTGGATGAGGTACATATAACCAAGGAGGAGGTGAAGAAGCTGCTATGCGAACTTGACACCTCAAAGGCGGTGGGACCAGACAACATCTCTCCGTGGGTCCTTAAAGAGGGAGCAGAGATATTGTGTGTACCGTTAACAAAGATCTTCAACACATCAGTTGAAACTGGGCAACTCCCCGAGATATGGAAGATGGCAAATGTAGTTCCAATTTTTAAAAAGGGAGACAGACATGAGGCACTAAACTACAGACCTGTATCACTAACGTGTATAGTATGCAAGGTCATGGAGAAGATCATCAGGAGGAGAGTGGTGGAGCACCTGGAAAGAAACAAGTGTATAATTGACAACCAACATGGTTTCAGGGAGGGAAAATCCTGTGTCACAAACCTACTAGAGTTTTATGACAAGGTGACAGAAGTAAGACAAGAGAGAGAGGGGTGGATCGACTGCATTTTTTTGGACTGCAAGAAGGCCTTCGACACAGTTCCTCACAAGAGGTTACTGCAAAAGCTAGAGGATCAGGCACACATAACAGGAAAGGCACTGCAATGGATCAGAGAATACCTGACAGGGAGGCAACAAAGAGTCATGGTACGTGACGAGGTGTCAGAGTGGGCGCCTGTGACAAGCAGGGTTCCACAGGGGTCAGTCCTAGGACCTGTGCTGTTCTTGGTATATGTGAATGACATAACAGAAGGGATAGACTCAGAAGTGTCCTTGTTTGCGGACGATGTGAAGTTAATGAGAAGAATCAAATCGGATGAGGATCAGGCAGGACTACAAAGAGACCTGGACAGGGTACAAGCCTGGTCCAGCAACTGGCTCCTTGAGTTTAACCCTGCCAAATGCAAAGTCATGAAGATTGGGGAAGGGCAAAGAAGACCGCAGACACAATATAGTTTAGATGGCCAAAGTCTGCAAACCTCACTCAAGGAAAAAGATCTGGGGGTGAGTATAACACCGAGCATATCTCCTGAGGCGCACATCAATCAGATAACTGCTGCAGCATACGGGCGCCTGGCAAACCTACGGATAGCATTCCGATACCTCAGTAAGGATTCGTTCATGACTCTGTATACCATTTACATCAGGCCCATACTGGAGTATGCAGCAGCAGTTTGGAATCCACACCTAGTCAAGCACGTCAAGAAATTAGAGAAAGTGCAAAGGTTTGCAACAAGACTAGTCCCAGAGCTACGGGGATTGTCCTACGAAGAAAGGTTGAGGGAAACCGGCCTGACGACACTGGAGGCCAGGAGGGTCAGGGGAGACATGATAACGACATATAAAATACTGCGCGGAATAGACGAGGTGGACAAAGATGGGATGTTCCAGAGATGGGACACAGACACAAGAGGTCACAATTGGAAGTTGAAGACTCAGATGAATCAAAGGGATGTTAGGAAGTATTTCTTCAGTCATAGAGTAGTCAAGCCGTGGAATAGCCTAGAAAGTGAAGTAATGGAGGCGGGAACCATACATAGTTTTAAGGCGAGGTATGATAGAGCTCGTGGAGCAGGGAGAGAGACGACCTAGTAGCAATCAGTGAAGAGGCGGGGCCAGGAGCTATGACTCGACCCCTGCAACCTCAAATAGGTGAGTACAAATAGGTGAGTACACACACATGCACACACACACACACACACACACACACACACACACACACACACACACACACACACACACACACACACACACACACACATATAGAAGAGGCCTAGTGTCTAATCGACATGTGCCTAAGAAAAAATGGTAACTAACACACACACACACACACATATAGAAGAGGCCTAGTGTCTAATCGACATGTGCCTAAGAAAAAATGGTAACTAACACACACACACACACACACACACATATAGAAGAGGCCTAGTGTCTAATCGACATGTGCCTAAGAAAAAATGGTAACTAACACACACACACACACACACATCTCCTGAAGCGCACATCAACCAAATAACTGCTGCAGCATATGGGCGCCTAGCAAACCTCAGAACAGCATTCCGACATCTTAATAAGGAATCGTTCAGGACCCTGTACACCGTGTACGTTAGGCCCATATTGGAGTATGCGGCACTAGTTTGGAACCCACACCTAGCCAAGCATGTAAAGAAACTAGAGAAAGTGCATAGGTTTGCAACAAGACTAGTCCCAGAGCTAAGAGGTATGTCCTACGAGGAGAGTTTAAGGGAAATCAACCTGACGACACTGGAGGACAGGAGAGATAGGGGGGACATGATAACGACATACAAAATACTGAGAGGAATTGACAAGGTGGACAAAGACAGGATGTTCCAGAGATGGGATACAACAACAAGGGGACACAGTTGGAAGTTGAAGACACAGATGAATCACAGGGATGTTAAGAAGTATTTCTTCAGCCACAGAGTAGTCAGGAAGTAGAATAGTTTGGGAAGCAATGTAGTGGAGGCAGGATCCATACATAGCTTTAAGCTATGTTCAGGGAGAGTGACCTAGTAGCGACCAGTAAAGAGGCGGGGCCAGGAGCTTGGACTCGACCCCTGCAACCTCAACTAGGTGAGTAACTTGGTGAGTACATACACATGCACACTCACACATGCACACACACACATGCATACACACACCCTAAGGTGTAGGGAGGCAAAAACTAAGTGCACCAGAGAATGGGAAAGGTACAGGAGGCAAAGGACTCAGGAAAATAAGGAGATTAGTAGAAGAGCCAGAAACGAGTATGCACAGATAAGGAGGGAGGCCCAGCGACAGTACGAGAATGACATAGCATCAAAAGTTAAGTCTGACCCGAAACTGCTGTATAGCCACATTAGGAGGAAGACAACAGTCAAAGACCAGGTGATAAGGCTGAGGAAAGAAGGTGGGGAACTTACAAGAAACAATCAAGAAGTATGTGAGTAGCTCAATATGAGATTTAAGGAAGTATTTACAGTGGAGACAGGAAGGCCTCTGGGGGGACAGAACAGAGGGGGACACCAGTAAGGAATATACCAACAAGTGTTGGATGACATACATACAAATGAGGAAGAGGTGAAGAAGCTGCTAAGAGACATCGATACCTCAAAGGCAATGGGACCGGACATCTCCTCGTGGGTCCTTAGAGAGGGAGCCGATATGCTGTGTGTGCCACTTACCACAATCTTCAACACATCCCTGGAAACTGGGCAACTACCAGAGGTATGGAAGATGGCAAATGTAGTTCCCATTTTTAAAAAAGGAGACAGAAAAGAGACACTAAACTATAGACCTGTGTCACTGACATGTATAGTATGCAAAGTTATGGAGAAGATTATCAGGAGAGTGGTGGAGCACCTGGAACGGAACAAGAGGATCAGGCGCATATAACAGGAAGGGCACTGCAATGGATCAGAGAATACCTGACAGGGAGGCAACAACGAGTCATGGTACATGATGAGGTATCACAGTGGGCACCTGTGATGAGCAGGGTCCCACAGGGGTCGGTCCTAGGACCAGTGCTATTTTTGGTATATGTGAATGACATGATGGAAGGGTTAGACTCAGAAGTGTCCCTGTTCGCAGATGATGTGAAGTTAATGAGGAGAATTAAATCAGACAAGGATCAGGCAGGACTTCAAAGAGACCTGGAGAGACTGGACACCTGGTCCAGCAACTGGCTTCTCGAATTTAACCCCGCCGAATGCAGAGTCATGAAGATCGGGGAAGGGCACAGAAGACTGCAGATGGAGTATAGGCTAGGTGGCCAAAGACTGCAAACCTCGCTCAAAGAGAAAGATCTTGGGGTGAGCATAACACCAAGCATGTCTCCGGAAGCACACATCAACCAGATAACTGCTGCAGCATATGGGCGCCTGGCAAACCTGAGAACAGCGTTGCGATACCTTAGTAAGGAATCGTTCAAGACACTGTACACCGTGTACGTCAGTCCCATACTGGAGTATGCAGCACCTGTTTGGAACCCGCACTTGATCAAGCACATCAAGAAATTAGAGAAAGTGCAAAGGTTTGCAAAAAGGTTAGTTCCAGAGCTAAGGAGAATGTCCTATGAAGAAAGGTTAAGGGAAATTGGCCTGACGACACTTTAGGACAGGAGGGTCAGGGGAGACATGATAACGACATATAAAATACTGCATGGAATAGACGAGGTGGACAAAGACAGGATGTTCCAGGGAGGGGACACAGAACAAGAGGTCACAATTGGAAGTTGAAGACTCAGATGAGTCAAAGGGATGTTAGGAAGTATTTCTTCAGTCATAGAGTTGTCAGGCAGTGGAATAGCCTAGAAAGTGACGTAGTGGAGGCGGGAACCATACATAGTTTTAAGATGAGGTTTGATAAAGCTCATGGAGCAGGGAGAGAGAGGACCCAGTAGCAACCAGTGAAGAGGCAGGGTCAGGAGCTAGGACTCGACCCCTGCAACCACAAATAGGTGACAAAAATAGGTGACTACACATGCACACACACACACACACACACACACACACACACACACACACACACACACACACACACACACACACACACACACACACACACACAGGACAGGACAGGACATGAGGGTTAGGGGAGACATGATAACAGCATACAAAACACTGCCAGGAATTGACAAGGTGGACAGAGGCAGGATGTTCCAGAAATGTCAGCATAGTTGTTGATCCCCTGTATATGTATATGTTATCTATTATAGTTAGTACCATCCATATGTTTTACATAGTTGACCCCTTGCTAGGCTCAGTGACTAGCTTGTGTGACATCACGTGATGCCACATGTGAGTGCTGTGCTCCAGGCCTTGTCCTTACTCCGTGCTTAGGTCTATGTACAGGCAACACAGGCAGTCTGGACTCCCCTCTCACA
>NC_091298.1:68001132-68016132 GCF_038502225.1 Cherax quadricarinatus
GGTTGATGGTCGTCTGGGTCATGCTTCCTTCCTTCTTTCCTTCCTTCCTTCCTTCCTTCCTTCCTTCCTTCCTTCCTTCCTTCCTTGCTACCTTCCTTCCTTCCTTGCTACCTTCCTTCCTTCCTATCTACATTCCCTTCTTCCTACCTACCTTCCCTCCCTCCTTCCTTCCTTCCTCTCATCTCTTCCTTCCTTCCTTCTGGTTTCCTGGGCATTGCTTTGAGTCACAAACTCCTCAAAACCATGAAATTTATCTTCACTGACACTTCCATCTGTGTTACAGCTGTCACTTGGGAAATTATGACTCCTAGTTTGCTGGGGAGTGAGGAGTTTCTTACCGTGAGGCATGTTAAACAAGGCTTATTGAAATGGCGTTCCCACTGTGCACACTCATCACACAGACCCATTCTCTCACATGTAGGCCTACCATCTTTCTCCTCCTCGATTTGAAGGTGCTAGAATTTAGGTGTATAAGTATGTGACCTACCCTGGCTGTTGTGACGTATATGTACATGACTGACCCTGAAAGGGTTAGTAACCCAACAAATCTACTCCAACCTCCTATCCCATAACATACTGAACTCCTGCCACTTTGGGTTTAGGTCAAAAAAAAAAAAGCATGAATGATGCAACTATTCAGATGTACGAGTTACTGTGTACAGCAATTGAAAATATGAATATCTTCTGGGCTCTTCATAGACCTATGGAAAGCATTTGATAGAGTAGACCACAATATCTTGAACCTAAAACTAGAGCATTATGGAGTCAGAGGGCACACACTCAATTACCTAAAATCTTATCTAAGTGGAAGACACTAGTATGTATACATAAATGGCACGACCTCCAATACTCAGCCTGTAGTTGTTGGAGTGCCACAGGAAAGTGTCCTAGGTCCTCTACTCTTTCTTATTTACATCAATGACCTCCCAAATGCATCGCGAGTCCTTAAATGAGTTCTAGTCACAGATGACACCACTTATGTCTTCTCCAACCCAAACCCAGCTATACTTAATAACACTGTAAACAGCGAGCTACATAAAATATCAAACTGGATGACGACCAACAAACTTATTCTCAATATTGACAAAACTTACTTCATGCTCTTTAGAAACAGAGCATTAAATATCCAGCTAAACATATTGATAAATGGTTCACCACCCGTTACAAGACACACTGACAGCAAATTTCTAGGTCCCCACCCTAACTGTAATCTTAAATTTCAGACCCACGTCCAGCATATAACTAAGAAAGTTTCCCAAACAGTAGCTATCCTTTCCAAGATATGATACTATGTACCCCAAAGGGCACTCCTTGCCTTATATCACTCTCTAGTATACCCTTACCTCACCTATGGTATTTGTGCTTGGGGATCTACCATGGCCAATCACCTCAAACCTTTAATAACCCAACAATATGTGGCAGTGAGGATGATCACAAACTCCAGTGCCAGACAATGCATCCCACCACTCTTCAAAAGCTTGAACTTACTTAATATACAAATATACACACTTATTACTGTGACTACTATAAAGAAAAAGATAAAGATTTATTTCTTTGTAAAGATTACAATGTGTAATAATAATTTTGGTTTGCTAAGTACAAAGAAAGTCACTATCATGCCGGGGCATTTTGGGCAGACTAATCCTAGTACAGTAGGGCCCCACTTATACGGCTGGTTAGGTTCCAGGCTACCGCCGTAAAGTGGAACACCCTTTTTTTCCACTTACAAATGCATACAAACACTAGATAACAAGTTTACACTAACATATATTAAGTTAGCAATAGAACCAGGCATCAAAAAACAATAAAAAAGTACAATACACACATAGTGCACTCATTACTTACCTTAAAATATTTATAGTCTTAATCTAGGGTGAGACAAGTAGTATTTATTGTAAGAAATCAAGTGTGGTATGTATGGTAGTCAGCCAGGCTACCATACCAGGCCACCCCACCCACACATAAAATTCTATAATATTTAAGCATCCCAGAGCGATAAAATGTATATACAGTTCACTCATTACTTACCTTAAAATATAGGGTGAGATGAGTAGAATTTATTGTAAAAAATCAAGTGTGGTATGTATGGTAGTCAGCCGGGCTACCATACCAGGCCAACCCACCTACACATAATATTCTATTACATTTAAGCATCCCAGAGCGATAAAATGTATATACAGTTCACTCATTACTTACCTTAAAATATTTGTAGTCTTAATGTAGGGTCAGGAGTAAGTAAATGAGATAAAACGAATAAATGAGAGAGAGAAAGAATGAGTGCATGAGAGAGTACAGGCGCAGAGTTATGTAAACAAACCAGGCGAAGGTAAGTTTTGTAAACAAAGTGTACACGTCTGGTTTGTGTACAAGTTACATTGTGTACAGGTTGTCTACATTGATATGGTAGAATAAATAAAGAAGAACACTCCCATTCATGTAACATCATTTTGAGAAGAAATGATGCTCTGAGTGAAGGCAATGGAAATAAGTCACTCTGACTTTTTTGGGTTATCCTAGGTTCTCTACACATATGTTGTTATGTATGATAATCTATGTAACTGTATTTGTGTATACCTGAATATACTTACTTACATATGAAAGGAATAATTTTCTACAGTTACCCCCAGTAACACATTTTCTCTTATGTTAGATTAGAGAAAATGTTATTCTTGGCATCACTTGTGCAAGTTATCTGGCTACCACATCTCATATTTATGTGTATTTATTCTATTGTGGGGTGTATTTATCATCTTTTTATGTTATGTATCGTGTTTATTATATAATTTTGAAAAAATATCATAGATGGATTAATGAAAATGTGTATTTAACGTAATATACGACATTTAAATGAGACTCGATTATTATTATTATCATTACTAATATGACGTCTGGAGACATAAGACACTCTTACTGATTTTAATGTGTACCTGCATGCCAGCACAGTATATAAGTTTATTTAAGTACAGGTATACATAAGTATAATTATCAGAGTATATATAAAATATGAAATAACTTTTAAAAACATTTGAAATTTTGGAGTTTCCAGACAAAATGAGAGACTTAGTGCTTACTGAGCTCACGAAGAATGTAAACAAACAGGGTGGGGCGCGGTGACCGTATTAGAAAGTCAGGTGGGGGAGCCGTATAGTGAGTTTTGGTCATAATTTGAAATGACCGTATTAGTGGAATGCCGTAAAGTGAAACGCCATAAAGCGGGGCCCTGCTGTACACAGTACTTACTTAAAACTAGACAAGATAATAGTATGCAATAACTACTTAAAACTAGGCAAGATAATAGTGTTTAACTTGATTACAATCTTATTTAATCTTAATACTAATGTGAGGTAGTCAGGTTAGAGATTTATTAGAATAATAATCTTGCACATAAAAACAATATTACAATTAATGCTTCAGGCTGTAATATTTCATGGATTGGCAGATGTTTAGCCTTTTGACTGTTTTGGTCGTATATATACGTCTTACGAGCCAGTGTGTTTGACATATATATACTCAAAAATTCTAATGGCCTTAAATCAAGCAGGAGAAAGCTGGTTGGCCCACATGTCAGAGAATGGGTCTGTGTGGTCATTGTGTGCAGTATAAACCAAATCCTGCAGGACGCAGTGCATAATGAGAAAAAAAAACTGATCGTGTTTTTGGATTAAAACGCTGACTTTGAGGTGTATTTTCGTATAGTATTTATGGTTACATTCTTGTTTTCTTGGTCTCACTTGATAGAATGGGAAACATATTATAGAAATAGTAGTGATTTTGATTGGTTTCACTATGAAAAGGATCTTGAAATGGAGCTCAAGGTGGCAGAAATGTTCGATTTTGATGATGTTCAAGAGTAAACAAATGATGTCATTGTCCAATAAATGTTGAACTAGTCATTCTAATACACAGTCACGAATGGGTTGACATTATTTATACAATTATTACAATGTTGTAGTAGTCTGCATAACAGTAAATCTTCCATTTTTTGTGTATAAAAATTCAAAATAGAAAGCAAGAGTATTATGACAGGGGCCTGGAGATGTGACTGATGAACAGAGAAAATGATATTTTAGTGCCAGGAATGTCTGCATTGCTCATTCTGAACCCTATTTCCAAATTGACATATTTTTTAATTTTCATGAAATTGGCCAAATTGCTAATTTCTGACCACTTTATTGGGTAGTTGAAATCGGTAAATGGGTGGTTTCTTGTACTCATTCGATAGAACAAATGGGGTTCTAAAGCAATAGCTATGAGTTTGGTGGACTGGAACAATGGAATTGGCCAAAAATAGGGCTCAAATTGGGCAAAATTGCTGATGCATAAATGTCGCTGAGGTCGCTAACTTCGCGAAGCATAATTCCACAAGTTTTCCATCAAATTTCGTGCTTTTGGTGTCATTATCGTCGGGAAAAGATTCTCTATCATTTCATAAGCAATTTTTTTTTTTTCAAATATTTTGTGACACCAGGAGACACTTCAGGATTTGGAGTTGCGACAAAGGGTTAATAGCCTTGAGGTCACATAATATAACTAATTATAATTTTTTTGGTTGATTTGGTTAGTATTGAGAGATGAGATGATTCTTAGCAAAGTCCTATACGTATTTATAAGTAGTCGGGATCCTTTACCAGTTCTGGTAGGGAATTCCAGATCTTCGGACCCTTTATGTGTATAGCGTTGTTGCATAGTGTGAAACTTACAATAAACTCCAAAATCAAACCCTCCACTCAAACTTCTCCTAGACAGCTTCAACACAACACACAGGCATAATACGAGGCACAAAACACTTTTTGACATCCCTCGTGTCTGTCTGACACTTTCCAAAAATGCATTGCACATGAAGGGCCCGAAGATCTGGAACTCTTTGCCTGAAACAGCAAGAGGTTCCCTGCCCACAAATCAATTTAGGACTATACTAAAAAATCATCTCATATCTCAATAACAATCATACCCACACTATGCTAAACTCTAACCAAATTTACAGCAACTCTCCCAAATATTTTAATATCCCTTAACCATTAAGCCATTATTACAAACTTAAAAATGTATGTATCATTAATTGTACTACTTCATATTAATAATAGAGTAAAATATTGAATATTTGTAATCTACCACTCTTCGTCTCTCTAGACTTAAGTACTGTAGTTTATAAGTACAGTGGACCATCGGATAACAATATTAATCTGTTTCTGAGAGCTCATCGTTAGACAAAATTAGCGTTAGCCGAATTAATTTTCCCCATAAGAAATAATGGAAATCCAATTAATCCCTTCCAGACAGCCAAAAGTATTAAAAAAATATTTTTTTTTTCATGAAATATACATTTCCCTACAAAGAAAACAATGAGACATGCACAATAACTGTATAAATAAAAGTTAAAATGACACTTACCTTTATTGAAGAGTGCTGATGAGTGATGAGACACTGTTTTTCTTGATCACTCTGGGATTTTCAGAGTGATACATGAGTAAAGACTTCACTTTGCAATCCCCACTAGCATTACAACAAAACAAAGTTAGCCTGGGAGTGCCTTTTCCTCCTGAGTAATGTAGGTTCTGTTTGGCATTTTCTTCCAGAACAGGCCTGTTTTGTCACAATTGAACACTTGTTGGGGTTGGAATTTTTCAACTTCGCCATCCCTTATCACACTGTGTATGCCACTATGATTCTTAAATCTCTCAAACCAACCTTTGCTGGCCTTAAATTTACTGATATGAACACTAGTTCCAGGCATTTTTTCCTCTTCATCTGGGTGTTAGTTGATTGGTGTGGGTTGCATCCTGGGGGACAAGATTAAGGACCCCAGTGGAAATAAGTTAGACAGTCCTCGATGACTCACTGACTTTCTTGGGTTATCCTGGGTGGCTAACCCTCTGGGGTTAATTGTTTCTTGGTAATTGTTTCTCGTTAAGCCACACCAATAACAGTCTCTCCACATCTTTGAGTAGTACAGCTGATGGTGGTGCAGCAACAGCTGACGGTGGTGCAGCAACAGCTGACGGTGGTGCAGCAGCAGCTGACCATGATACGATAGTATTTCTCACCCTTTTTACTACAGGGTTGGTACTAGAAGCTTTCTTTGGGACCATGGTGGCTTATTTAGCAGTTACAAGCACTATAAACAATGGAATAATACAAAATGTATCGAATGTATGTGTGAAGGCTTACTCAGCCCTGTAACAACTTCAGACAGTATTACCAAGGCTGGCTCCTCCTCAGGAAAATTAATGAATAGAAAAAGAAATAATAATTTACAAAGATAAACACTCTATTATTTAGTAATGCAAAGATAAAACATTAAAAAATGAAGGTGTATCCTACTTGAAAGAAAAATGAAAAATGAAATGGAAGAATGACATTTGAATTCAATGCTAATATGTACAAGTAAACTGGGGTGTCTGGTTGATGTTGACACCGTCTTGTAGAAATTGTAATCGTTGATGATGATGTGGGGGGGGGGGTCACAGGTGTTGGTGACAACCCAACGACTAGTTCTTCACAGAGTCTATAGCCTTGAATAGTCAGTCCAGATGACAGGAATTCAGGTTCTTTACCACTGCAAAGATGAGGGGTAGTGTCCTATACAATTAATCAGGTAGGTAGATTATGAATGACATCTCATGGGCTGTTTCAGTCTGTCTCCTTCAATGCTTCTCGTTGGTTGGCAGGTGACCCGATCTGTCATTCCAAGCTGGAAAGAGAGACAGGTTACCCACTGCTTAAGAAATCACTCTCCATGATAAGTGCAAGATATGTACTTAAAAAAGGTGGTGATTATCAAAAAGTCTTATGTGGAGCTTAAAACTGAAAGACTAAGTTTATTATTGGTCAAAAGTGAAGCTTTCAACCAATATCTACTAGAATAGGAGCAGAGGCTTTTACTTACAGTTGTGCTGGGAGCTGTGAGTCGAGTGATTACTGTTTGGCTGGAGCCCCACATGTCACCTTTCGGGGTGGGGAAAAAAGGGGGGGAGAGGATAGCAGGCGCTAGACTGACCCTACCTTAACAAGCAGCCGGCAATCAAACTATCGTTACCATATACAGTGGACCCCCGGTTAACGATATTTTTTCACTCCAGAAGTATGTTCAGGTGCCAGTACTGACCGAATTTGTTCCCATAAGGAATATTGTGAAGTAGATTAGTCCATTTCAGACCCCCAAACATACACGTACAAACGCACTTACATAAATACACTTACATAATTGGTCGCATTCGGAGGTGATCGTTATGCGGGGGTCCACTGTACTCGCTTGCTACTCCTATCTGTTGAACTTTTCCCTCACAGTATGCATGAAACCGGCCACCCTGGCTTGTAAACAATGACGGCAGGGCAGCTGAGGCGCTCAGGCTGGACGGACAGGTTTGGGACGAATCACGTTGGGCAAGTTATTTATTGTTAGGTGGGCCAAAATTTTTACGCTCAAACGCTTCGTTAGGCGGATTTAACGTTATGTGATGCGTTTGTTAGCCGAGGGTCCACTGTATTAGGTTAAGTCTGGCCGAAATGCTTTGGCATGATAGTGGCTTTCTTTTTATCAATCATATTATGAAATGTAAACACACTTCGTAACCTTAGCAAAGAAATTTTATTTTATTTTATTACCAGCTCCTGTGCTAGACAGCAAACTCCACCACTTTTCAAAAGCTTGACCTTATTAAATATATGAGACATAGACTCATATTATTGTGCCTACTACATATACAAAACATTAAACTCTAATATAAACCCTCCACTTAAACCTCGCCTTGATAGCTACAACAGAACGCACAGTCACAATACAAAGCACAAGGCACTCTTCGACATCCCTCATGTCAGTCTCACACTATGTAAAAATCCATTGCACATAAAGCGCCTGAAGATCTGGAATTCACTACCTGAACCGGTAAAGGATCCCCTGAATACTTATAAATTTAGGACTTTGCTTAAAAATCATCTCGTCTCTCAATACTAACCAAACCAACCAAAACAACTTCTAATCAGTTGAAGCAGCTCTCCAAAATATTATATGACCTTTAGTCTATTAAACACCTGCCAATCCATGAAATATTACTGTTTGAACCATTATTTGTAATATTGTTTTTATGTGCAACTTCAAGATTATTATTCTTACGAACCTCCACCTTGACTACCTCGCATTAGTATTAAGGTTAAATAAAGATTTTAATACAAGTTAACCAGTCTTATCTTATCTAGATTTAAGTAATTATGTACTAGGATTAGTCTGCCTGAAATGTCTCAGCATGATAGTGGCTTTATTTGTACTTAGCAAACCAATATTGTAATTACACATTGTAACCTTTACAAAGAAATAAACTCTTTATCTTTATCTTATCTTTTTCTAACTTATTAAAGCATATAGCATGAGCTAATAGAATATTCAGTTTTCATGTGTTCATTGTTAACTCCTAAATTTAAAATTATTCTTGCCTAAGTGACCATATGTACAAAATTACTAGTAGTGATATTCCTTTATTAATCTTAAGTTACTCTTAAGTTTGTCTGAAATGCTCTTGACAGTATAAAGGGGCTTTCTGCATATACACTCAGTTGTCATACTCCTTTGTACAAACATGTATCATGTTGAAATAAACTTCTTATATATATATATATATATATATATATATATATATATATATATATATATATATATATATATATATATATATATATATATATATATTAGGTAGATGGCGAGAATATTTTGAGGAACTCTTAAATGTCGACGAAGAAAGGGAAACGGTAATTTCATGCTCTGGTCAGGGAGGTATATCATCTTTTAGGAGTGAAGAAGAACAGGATGTAAGTGTGGGAGAGGTACGTGAGGCATTACATAGAATGAAAGGGGGTAAAGCAGCTGGAACTGATGGGATCATGACAGAAATGTTAAAAGCAGGGGGGGATATAGTGTTGGAGTGGTTGGTACTTTTGTTTAATAAATGTATGAAAGAGGGGAAGGTACCTAGGGATTGGCAGAGAGCATGTATAGTCCCTTTATATAAAGGGAAAGGGGACAAAAGAGATTGTAAAAATTATAGAGGAATAAGTTTACTGAGTATACCAGGAAAAGTATACGGTAGGGTTATAATTGAAAGAATTAGAGATAAGACAGAATGTAGGATTGCGGATGAGCAAGGAGGCTTCAGAGTGGGTAGGGAATGTGTAGATCAAGTGTTTACATTGAAGCATATATGTGAACAGTATTTAGATAAAGGTAGGGAAGTTTTTATTGCATTTATGGATTTAGAAAAGGCATATGATAGAGTGGATAGAGGAGCAATGTGGCAGATGTTGCAAGTATATGGAATAGGTGGTAAGTTACTAAATGCTGTAAAGAGTTTTTATGAGGATAGTGAGGCTCAGGTTAGGGTGTGTAAAAGAGAGGGAGAATACTTCCCGGTAAAAGTAGGTCTTAGACAGGGATGTGTAATGTCACCATGGTTGTTTAATATATTTATAGATGGGGTTGTAAAAGAAGTAAATGCTAGGGTGTTCGGGAGAGGGGTGGGATTAAATTATGGGGAATCAAATTCAAAATGGGAATTGACACAGTTACTTTTTGCTGATGATACTGTGCTTATGGGAGATTCTAAAGAAAAATTGCAAAGGTTAGTGGATGAGTTTGAGAATGTGTGTAAAGGTAGAAAGTTGAAAGTGAACATAGAAAAGAGTAAGGTGATGAGGGTATCAAATGATTTAGATAATAAAAATTGGATATTAAATTGGGGAGGAGTATGGAAGAAGTGAATGTTTTCAGATACTTGGGAGCTGACGTGTCGGCGGATAGATTTATGAAGGATGAGGTTAATCATAGAATTGATGAGGGAAAAAAGGTTAGTGGTGCATTGAGGTATATGTGGAGTCAAAAAACGTTATCTATGGAGGCAAAGAAGGGAATGTATGAAAGTATAGTAGTACCAACACTCTTATATGGATGTGAAGCTTGGGTGGTAAATGCAGCAGCGAGGAGACGGTTGGAGGCAGTGGAGATGTCCTGTCTAAGGGCAATGTGTGGTGTAAATATTATGCAGAAAATTCGGAGTGTGGAAATTAGGAGAAGGTGTGGAGTTAATAAAAGCATTAGTCAGAGGGCAGAAGAGGGGTTGTTGAGGTGGTATGGTCATTTAGAGAGAATGGATCAAAGTAGAATGACATGGAAAGCATATAAATCTATAGGGGAAGGAAGGAGGGGTAGGGGTCGTCCTCGAAAGGGTTGGAAAGAGGGGGTAAAGGAGGTTTTGTGGGCTAGGGGCTTGGACTTCCAGCAAGCGTGCATGAGCGTATTAGATAGGAGTGAATGGAGGCGAATGATACTTGGGACCTGACGATCTGTTGGAGTGTGAGCAGGGTAATATTTAGTGAAGGGATTCAGGGAAACCGGTTATTTTCATATAGTCGGACTTGAGTCCTGGAAATGGGAAGTACAATGCCTGCACTTTAAAGGAGGGGTTTGGGATATTGGCAGTTTGGAGGGATATGTTGTGTATCTTTATACGTATTTGCTTCTGAACTGTTGTATTCTGAGCACCTCTGCAAAAGCAGTGATAATGTGTGAGTGTGGTGAAAGTGTTGAATGATGATGAAAGTATTTTCTTTTTGGGGATTTTCTTTCTTTTTTGGGTCACCCTGCCTCGGTGGGAGACGGCCGACTTGTTGAAAAATATATATACAGTGATATATATATATATATATATATATATATATAGACAAGGATGTGTGATGTCACCGTGGTTGTTTAATATATTTATAGATGGGGTTGTAAGAGAAGTAAATGCGAGGGTCTTGGCAAGAGGCGTGGAGTTAAAAGATAAAGAATCACACACAAAGTGGGAGTTGTCACAGCTGCTCTTTGCTGATGACACTGTGCTCTTGGGAGATTCTGAAGAGAAGTTGCAGAGATTGGTGGATGAATTTGGTAGGGTGTGCAAAAGACGAAAATTAAAGGTGAATACAGGAAAGAGTAAGGTTATGAGGATAACAAAAAGATTAGGTGATGAAAGATTGAATATCAGATTGGAGGGAGAGAGTATGGAGGAGGTGAATGTATTCAGATATTTGGGAGTGGACGTGTCAGCGGATGGGTCTATGAAAGATGAGGTGAATCATAGAATTGATGAGGGGAAAAGAGTGAGTGGTGCACTTAGGAGTCTGTGGAGACAAAGAACTTTGTCCTTGGAGGCAAAGAGGGGAATGTATGAGAGTATAGTTATACCAATGCTCTTATATGGGTGTGAAGCATGGGTGATGAATGTTGCAGCGAGGAGAAGGCTGGAGGCAGTGGAGATGTCATGTCTGAGGGCAATGTGTGGTGTGAATATAATGCAGAGAATTCATAGTTTGGAAGTTAGGAGGAGGTGCGGGATTACCAAAACTGTTGTCCAGAGGGCTGAGGAAGGGTTGTTGAGGTGGTTCGGACATGTAGAGAGAATGGAGCGAAACAGAATGACTTCAAGAGTGTATCAGTCTGTAGTGGAAGGAAGGCGGGGTTGGGGTCAGCCTAGGAAAGGTTGGAGAGAGGGGGTAAAGGAGGTTTTGTGTGCGAGGGGCTTGGACTTCCAGCAGGCATGCGTGAGCGTGTTTGATAGGAGTGAATGGAGACAAATGGTTTTTAATACTTGACGTGCTGTTGGAGTGTGAGCAAAGTAACATTTATGAAGGGGTTCAGGGAAACCGGCAGGCCGGACTTGAGTCCTGGAGATGGGAAGTACAGTGCCTGCACTCTGAAGGAGGGGTGTTAATGTTGCAGTTTAAAAACTGTAGTGTAAAGCACCCTTCTGGCAAGACAGTGATGGAGTGAATGATGGTGAAAGTTTTTCTTTTTCGGGCCACCCTGCCTTGGTGGGAATTGGCCAGTGTGATAATATAATATAATATAATATAAATACAGTAGGGGCCCGCTTTACGGCGTTTCACTTTATGGCGTTCTGCTAATACGGTCATTTCAAATTATGACCAAAACTCGCTATACGGCTCCCCCCACCTGACTTTCTAATACGGTCACCGCGCCCCACCCTATTTGTTTACATTCTTCGTGAGCTCAGTAAGCACTAAGTCTCTCCATTTTGTCTGGAAACTCCAAAATTTCAAATGTTTTTAAAAGTTATTTCATATTTTATATATACTCTGATAATTATACTTATGTATACCTGTACTTAAATAAACTTACATAGTGTGCTGGCATGCAGGTACACATTAAAATCAGTAAGAGTGTCTTATGTCTCCAGACGTCATATTAGTAATGATTATAATAATCATCGAGTCTCATTTAAATGTCGTATATTACGTTAAATATGTACACATTTTCATTAATCCATCTTTGATATTTTTTTCAAAATTATATATATAAACACGATACATAACATAAAAAGATGATAAATACACCCCACAATAGAATAAATAAACATAAATAGGAGATGTGGTAGCAGACGACTTGCACAAGTGACGCCATATTAGAAATGATAATAATAATAATAATAATCACCGAGTCTCATTAAATGTTGTATATTACGTTAATATACACATTTTCATTAATCCATCCATTATATTTTTTTCAAAATTATATAATAAACACGATACATAACATAAAAAGATGATAAATACACCCCACAATAGAATAAATAAACATAAATATGAGATGTGGTAGCCAGATAACTTGTACAAGTGATGCCAAGAATAACATTTTCTCTAATCTAACATAAGAGAAAATGTGTTACTGGGGGTAACTGTAGAAAATTATTCCTTTCGTATGTATGTAAATAAGTTTATTCAGGTATACTCAAATATAGTTACATAGATTATCATACATAACAACATATGTGTAGAGAACCTAGGGTAACCCAAAAAAGTCAGAGTGACTTATTTCCATTGCCTTCACTCAGAGCATCATTTCTTCTCAAAATGATGTTACGTGAGAATGGGAGTGTTCTTCTTTATTTATTCTACTGTATCAATGTAGAGACAACCTGTACACAATGTAACTTGTACACAAACCAGACGTGTACACTTTGTTTACAAAACTTACCTTCGCCTGGTTTGTTTACATAACTCTGCGCCTGTACTCTCTCATGCACTCATTCTTTCTCTCTCTCATTTATTCGTTTTTTCTCATTTACTTACTCCTGACCCTACATTAAGACTACAAATATTTTAAGGTAAGTAATGAGTGAACTGTATATACATTTTATCGCTCTGGGATGCTTAAATGTAATAGAATATTATGTGTAGGTGGGTTGGCCTGGTATGGTAGCCCGGCTGACTACCATACATACCACACTTGATTTTTTACAATAAATACTACTCATCTCACCCTATATTTTAAGGTAAGTAATGAGTGAACTGTATATACATTTTATCGCTCTGGGATGCTTAAATATCATAGAATTGTATGTGTGGGTGGGGTGGCCTGGTATGGTAGCCTGGCTGACTACCATACATACCACACTTGATTTCTTACAATAAATACTACTTGTCTCACCCTAGATTAAGACTATAAATATTTTAAGGTAAGTAATGAGTGCACTATGTGTGTATTGTACTTTTTTATTGTTTTTTGATGCCTGGTTCTATTGCTAACTTAATATATGTTAGTGTAAACTTGTTATCTAGTGTTTGTATGCATTTGTAAGTGGAAAAAGAGAGTGTTCCACTTTACGGCGGTTTCCGCTTTACGGCGGTAGCCTGGAACCTAACCAGCCGTATAAGTGGGGCCCTCCTGTATATATATATATATATATATATATATATATATATATATATATATATATATATATATATATATGTATATATGTGTATATATATGTATATATATATACACATATATATATATATATATATATATATATATATATATATATATATATATATATATATATATATATATATATTATATATATATATATACAGTGGACCCCCGCATAGCGACCTTAATCCGTGCAAGAGGGCTGGCTGTTATGCGAAATGTTCGGTATGTGAATGAATTTTCCCCATAAGAAATAATGGAAATAAAATTAATCCGTGCAAGACACCCAAAAGTATGAAAAATTTTTTTTTTTACCACAAAAAAATGTTAATTTTAGTACACACAAACTGAAAAAGGCATGCACAATTACATGACACTTACTTTTATTGAAGATCTGGTGATGATTGATGGGATGGGAGGAGGGGAGAGAGAGTGTTAGTGTTTAGAAGGGGAATCCCCTTCCATTAAGACTTGAGGAGGCAAGTCCTTTTCTGGGGTTACTTCCCTTCTTCTTTTAATGCCACTAGGACCAGCTTCAGAGTCACTGGACTTCTTTCGCACAACATATCTGTCCATAGTGGCCTGTACCTCTCGTTCCTTTATGATTTGTCTAAAGTGGTTCACAACATTGTCATTGTAACAGTCACCAGCACGGCTTGCAATAGCTGTGTGAGGGTGATTTTCATCAAAAAAGGTTTGCACTTCAAGCCATTTTGCACACATTTCCTTAATCTTTGAAGTAGGCAATTCCTTCAATTTCTCTCTCCCCTCCTTTGAACCAGTTTCCCCAGGTCTGGCCTCTTGCTCTTGAAGTTGATCTATCAGCTCATCAGTGGTTAGTTCTTCATTGTCCTCCTCCACCAACTCTTCCACATCATCCCCACTAACCTCCAACCCCAAGGACTTCCCCAATGCCACAATTGATTCCTCAACTGGTATACTCCTCTCAGGGTTAGCCTCAAACCCTTCAAAATCCCTTTTGTCTACACATTCTGGCCACAGTTTCTTCCAAGCAGAGTTCAAGGTTCTCTTAGTCACTCCCTCCCAAGCCTTACCTATAAGGTTTACACAATTGAGGATATTAAAGTGATCCTTCCAAAACTCTTTTAGAGTCAATCGAGTGTCTGTGGTCACTTCAAAGCACTTTTGAAACAGAGCTTTTGTGTACAGTTTCTTGAAGTTGGAAATGACCTGCTGGTCCATGGGCTGCAGGAGAGGAGTGGTATTAGGAGGCAAAAACTTCACCTTAATGAAGCTCATGT
>NC_091298.1:68021132-68036132 GCF_038502225.1 Cherax quadricarinatus
GTTCACGATTATTGCATACACACACGCATGCGTAAAATTGAGCCTGGAGTATTCCTGGAGGGTATACTGGGCTGCAGTGTCAACATCCCTGCAGCCCGGTCTGTGGCCAGGTCTTGTGGTGGATCAGGACCTGATCAGCCAAGCTGACTATAATAAATTTTGCTATAAGTCTGCAAATGTCAGTTGGAACATTGTGAGTCTAACATTTTTTGGAGTTGTAACTAACATCTATATTTAGGCTGAACTTAGATAAGTTCAAAATCAAAAAATCACATCAAAATTTTTATTTCTTTGTGTAGTATACAAACTGTAATTTACATCTAATGAAGTATTGTTAAGCACAAAGAAAGCCACCAGCATGCTGTGCATTTTGGGCAGACTAATCCTAATGCTTACACACTACTTAAAACTAGACATAGGTTATAGGATGGTAAATTTTAATTATGTATTTTTACAAAAAACTAGGTAGAAAAATATTATAATTAGAAGGTTTATAGTAGAGAGGAAGGAAAAAGCATTGAAATTACTACAATTTACATTGGTACAAAAGTACAATTTTAAGTACATATTAATACAGGATGACCATCACTAATCCGGCATCATTGGGACCTGTAGGGTGCTGGATTAGTGATTTTGCCGGATTACAGAGTGTTTAGGTTAGAATACACTTTACACAACGGCGATATTTATGCATTGGAGATTTCACTCACTTTAGGCCCAATTTTTGGTCCATTCCATTGTTCCAGTATACCAAACTCATAGTTATTTCACTAGTATTTCTTCTAATCTGTCGATTGAGTACAAGAAACTGTCCATTTACCTATTTCAACTATCCAGTAAAGTGGTCAGGAATCTGTAATTTAGCCAGTTTCACACAAATTTCAAGACAGGCCATTTTCAAAATAGGGTCCAGAATAAACAATGTACACATTCCTGGCACTAAAATAACATTTTCTCTGTTCATTAGTCATGTCTCCAGGTGTGACTACGCTTGCTTTCTATTTTTAATTTTTATTCACACAAAAAATAGAAGATTTACTGTTATGCATACTACTGCATTAGTGTAATAATTGTGTAAATATGCAGTACGGTGGTACCTCAATATTCGAACCTAATCCGTTTCAGGAGGCTGTTCGAATAGTAAGTTGTATGAATATTGAATAAGTTTTTCCCATGAGAAATAATGTCAGTTGGATTAATCTGTTCCAGACCCGAAAAAATTACCAGTTGTAAAACATTTTAAGTGAAAATATTGCTTATTTAAACCTCTATAATAATATTTGCATGTATAAAGTCATACATGAAAGCTACAAAAACAATAAATACATGAAATAAATGAAAATTTAACTGCACTTTACCTTTACTGAGGAGTGGTGATGGCCTAAGAAGGTGGAGAGATGTTATTGTTTGGAAAGGTTGTTTGCCACCTTCCATAATAACATCAAGTAACTGCCCATCATTTTTTTTCTTTTCTGTCTCTGCAGTAACACTTGAAGATGATGGGGATTCACCAGCATTTGATTTTTTTTTCTTTGCTAAAGAAGCTGTACAATACCTGGAGTTTACCTGGAGAGAGTTCCGGGGGTCAACACCCCCGCGGCCCGGTCTGTGACCAGGCCTCCTGGTGGATCAGAGCCTGATCAACCAGGCTGTTGCTGCTGGCTGCACGCAAACCAACATACGAGCCACAGCCCTGCTGGTCAGGAACCGACTTTAGGTGCTTGTCCAGTGCCAGCTTGAAGACTGCCAGGGGTCTGTTGGTAATCCCCCTTATGTATGCTGGGAGGCAATTGAACAGTCTCGGGCCCCTGACACTTATTGTATGGTCTCTTAATGTGCTAGTGACACCCCTGCTTTTCATTGGGGGGATGTTGCATCGTCTGCCAAGTCTTTTGCTTTCGTAGTGAGTGATTTTCGTGTGCAAGTTCGGTACTAGTCCCTCTAGGATTTTCCAGGTATATATAATCATGTATCTCTCCCGCCTGCGTTCCAGGGAATACAGTTTTAGGAACCTCAAGCGCTCCCAGTAATTGAGGTGTTTTATCTCCGTTATGCGCGCCGTGAAGGTTCTCTGTACATTTTCTAGGTCAGCAATTTCACCTGCCTTGAAAGGTGCTGTTAGTGTGCAGCAATATTCCAGCCTAGATAGAACAAGTGACCTGAAGAGTGTCATCATGGGCTTGGCCTCCCTAGTTTTGAAGGTTCTCATTATCCATCCTGTCATTTTTCTAGCAGATGCGATTGATACAATGTTATGGTCCTTGAAGGTGAGATCCTCCGACATGATCACTCCCAGGTCTTTGACGTTGGTGTTTCGCTCTATTTTGTGGCCAGAATTTGTTTTGTACTCTGATGAAGATTTAATTTCCTCGTGTTTACCATATCTGAGTAATTGAAATTTCTCATCGTTGAACTTCATATTGTTTTCTGCAGCCCACTGAAAGATTCGGTTTATGTCCACCTGGAGCCTTGCAGTGTCTGCAATGGAAGACACTGTCATGCAGATTCGGGTGTCATCTGCAAAGGAAGACACAGTGCTGTGGCTGACATCCTTGTCTATGTCGGATATGAGGATGAGGAACAAGATGGGAGCGAGTACTGTGCCTTGTGGAACAGAGCTTTTCACCGTAGCTGCCTTGGACTTTACTCTGTTGACGACTACTCTCTGTGTTCTGTTAGTGAGGAAATTATAGATCCATCGACCGACTTTTCCTGTTATTCCTTTAGCACGCATTTTGTGTGCTATTATGCCATGGTCACACTTGTCGAAGGCTTTTGCAAAGTCTGTATATATTACATCTGCACTCTTTTTATCTTCTAGTGCATTTAGGACCTTGTCGTAGTGATCCAATAGTTGAGACAGACAGGAGCGGCCTGTTCTAAACCCATGTTGCCCTGGATTGTGTAACTGATGGGTTTCTAGATGGGTGGTGATCTTGCTTCTTAGGACCCTTTCAAAGATTTTTATGATATGGGATGTTAGTGCTCTCGGTCTGTAGTTCTTTGCTGTTGCTTTACTGCCCCCTTTGTGGAGTGGGGCTATGTCTGTTGTTTTTAGTAACTGTGGGACGACCCCTGTGTCCATGCTCCCTCTCCATAGGATGGAAAAGGCTCGTGATAGGGGCTTCTTGCAGTTCTTGATGAACACAGAGTTCCATGAGTCTGGCCCTGGGGCAGAGTGCATGGGCATGTCATTTATCGCCTGTTCGAAGTCGTTTGGCGTCAGGATAACATCGGATAGGCTTGTGTTAACCAAATTTTGTGGCTCTCTCATAAAAAATTAATTTTGATCTTTGACTCTCAGTCTGGTTAGCGGCTTGCTAAAAACCGAGTCATATTGGGACTTGAGTAGCTTACTCATTTCCTTGCTGTCATCTGTGTAGGACCCATCTTGTTTAAGTAGGGGCCCAATACTGGACGTTGTTCTCGACTTTGATTTGGCATAGGAGAAGAAATACTTTGGGTTTCTTTCGATTTCATTTATGGCTTTTAGTTCTTCCCGCGATTCCTGACTCCTATAAGATTCCTTTAGCTTGAGTTCGATGCTTGCTATTTCTCTGACCAGTGTCTCCCTACGCATTTCAGATATATTGACCTCTTTTAGCCGCTCTGTTATTCTTTTCCATCGCCTGTAAAGGGAGCGCCTGTCTCTTTCTATTTTACATCTACTCCTCCTTTTTCGTAGAGGAATAAGCCTTGTGCATACATCGAGTGCCACCAAGTTAATCTGTTCTAGGCATAAGTTGGGGTCTGTGTTGCTTAGTATATCTTCCCAGCTTATATCGGTTAGGACTTGGTTTACTTGGTCCCACTTTATGTTTTTGTTATTGAAGTTGAATTTGGTGAATGCTCCCTCATGACTAGTCTCATTATGTCGGTCTGGGGCTCCACGCATACGTGTCTGAACCTCAATTATGTTGTGATCTGAGTATATTGTTTTTGATATGGTGACATTTCTTATCAGATCATCATTGTTAGTGAAGATGAGGTCTAGTGTATTCTCCAGTCTAGTAGGCTCTATTATTTGCTGGTTTAAATTGAATTTTGTGCAGAGATTTAAAAGCTCGTGTGAGTGTGAGTTTTCATCAGAGCTGCCTCCTGGTGTTATTACTGCAACAATATTATTTGCTATATTCCTCCATTTTAGGTGCCTTAAGTTGAAATCCCCCAGGAGCAAGATGTTGGGTGCAGGAGCTGGAAGATTTTCCAGACAGTGGTCAATTTTTAACAGCTGTTCCTGGAATTGCTGGGATGTTGCATCCGGAGGCTTGTAGACTACCACAATGACTAGGTTTTGGTTCTCGACCTTTACTGCTAAAACTTCCACTACATCATTTGAGGCATTTAGTACAAAGTAATAAAACAAAACGTACAAAATTTGATGGAAAATTGACAAAATTTCAGTATCGCGAATTTTGCTGTGTCAATGATACAGTGGAACTGCGAGTTTCGGCCGCCCTGAGTATCAGACGCTTGGAGTTTAGACCACTTTTTTTCGGCAAAATTTTGACCTGAGTTTCGCCCTGTGTCCCGTGTTTCGGCCAGCATACCAGACCTATCCGCCTGCCCGCATAGGCATCATGAGCCAGTCTAGCTTTGTTTATCCTTCAGTGAATATTACCCTGCACGCTCATCCACACATTTCACTATGAATTCATAACTTAGTAGTGGCAGCCCTTTGGTAAAGAAAGTGAGAAACATGATATAATTGAAGAAAGAAATTGTAGCAAAGTACCAAAGTGGAGGAGGAAGAGAGAGGGAAGAATGTGCCTTCTTCAGTGATTCTACGACGTGTACAATACTAAAGCAGCATGAGTTGATAAAGGCTATAGCGCCAGCCAGCGATAAAGTGTATCATTAACAGTGTAGCAAGTAAGTTAAGCGATTAACCCTTTGACTGTCGCAACCCCCAATCCTGAGGTATCTCCTGGTGTCGCAAAATTTAAAAAAAAAAAAAAAAATTATTTTTTCTTATGAAATGATAGAGAATCTTTTCCTGATTGTAATGACACCAAAAAAACGAAATTTGATGGAAAACTGACAGAATTATGCTCTCGCGAAGTTAGCGACCTCGGCGCTGTTTACAAATCAGCGATTTCGCCCACTTTGAGCTTTATTTTCGGCTAATTCCATTGTTCCAGTCGCCCAAACTCATAGCTATTTCTTTAGAACTCCATTTTTTCTATCGATTGAGTACATGAAACTGCCCATTTACCGATTTCAACTACCTAATAATGTGGTCAGAAATTTGCAATTTGGCCAATTTCACAAAAACTAAAACATGTGACAATTTCAAAATAAGGTCCAGAATGAACAATGCAGACATTCCTGGCTCTAAAATAACATTTTCTTTGCTCATCAGTCATGTCTCCAGGCCCCTCTGATATTACTCTTGCTTTCTATTTTGAATTTTTATTCAAACAAAAAATAGAAGACTTACTATTATGCAGACTACTGCAATATTGTAATAATTGTATAAATAACATCAACCCATTCATGACTGCATATTAGAATGGCTAGTTGGACATTTATTGGACAATGGCATCATTTGTTTACTTTTGAACATTGGCAAAAATCAAACATTTCCCCTTCTTTGAGCTCCATTTCTAGGTTCTTTTTATAGTAAAATCAATCAAAATCACCTCTATTTCTATAATATGTTTTCCATTCTATCAAATGAGACCAAGAAAACGAGAATACAACCATAAATACTGTATGAAAATAGACCACAAAGTCGGCATTTTAATTAAAAAAAACGGTCGGAGTTTTTTTTTCTCATTATGCACTGCGTGCTCCAGGATTTTTTTTTATATGGTGCACACTGACGACACAGACCCATTCTCTCACATGTGGGCCTACCAGCTTTCTCCTGCTTGATTTGAAGCCGCTAGAATTTATGAGTATATATACGTCAAACACGGTACCTCGTAAGACGTATATATACGGCCGCGACAGTCAAAGGGTTAAGCAATAGAAAAATGATGACGTGAAACTTAACTACTCCATTGTTGTCTGAGGTATATAGGGCGACTGAAAACACCGCCGCCTCTGCTGCCACTTATGCTTATTCTCTCAGTGGCCCTTATATACCCATCAACAACACAACATAACACCAGTTGTGACATACGTAATGATGTATTTTAGTCATTCTAGAGTATGTCATGTTTCTATGTTATTAATATTGTTTATTATGTCATATTAGATGAATTGTGATAGATAAATATGCTGTAGAGTTGATATTAGTGTCATATTGAAAGACTATCTTGTCCTGCCTCCAAACAAACTATCATGCCTTTCATATGCCAACAAGAGTCTTCAATAAAGGTAAAACTGATTTAAATGTTCATTTATCCATTAAAATTAGTGCTTTATATTTATTTCTCATTGTTTTCTGTATGTAAACTATAGTATTTATTCTGTAAAAAAATAATTTTTTGTGAATATTTTTGGGTGGAACGGATTACTTGGATTTACATTATTTCTTATGGGAAATATTGCTTCTACTTTAGGCCGTTCCGACTTTAGGCCTAGCTCCTGGAAGGGATTACGGCCAAAACTTGGGGTTCCACTGTATTTACACATCGGCGATTTTTGCTCACTTTGAGTCTTATTTTAGGCCAATTACATTGTTCCAGTCGACCAAATTATTAGCTGTTTTGCTGGTGTGCCTTCCATTTTATCGACTGAGCACAAGAAACCACTCAATTAAGTATTTCACCTATCCACAATCAACTATTTCAACTACCCAATAAAGTGATGAGAAATTGGTAATTTGACCAATTTCACACATTTCAAAATATTCCAATTTAAAAATTGGGTCCAGGATAAACAGTGCATGCATTCCTAGCACTAAAATAACATTTCCTCTGTTCATTAATTACAGTGTCAGGCTTTCACATGAATTCCATTTTGATTTTTTATTCACACGAAGAATTTTTATTCACACACAAAAAATAGAAGATTTACTGTTATGAAATATTGTAATAATTGTATAAATAATATCAGTGCCATTGTGAATGCATATTAGACCCACCAGTTGACATGTACTGGATGAGTGACATCATTTGTCACTCATCCAGTACATGGCAACTGGTGGGTCTAATATGCAAAAATCAGACATTTCTGTTACTTTGAACTCAGTTTCAAGCTGTTTTCAGTCATACAACCAATCAAAATCATCTCTTATTTCTGTAATATACCTTCCATTCTTTCAACTGAGACCAAGAAACCATGAATACAACTTTAAAAAAAATACAAAAATACACTGCAAAATTGTTTTAAATAAAAAGTCCTGCAGCACTGTGTGCTGCAAGATTTTTTATATGGTGCACACTTACCACATAGATCCATTCTCTCATATCACGACCCAAATTTACCACTCATAGCTTATGTGAGTGAGCTGAGCTCACAGGGCTGGGCAAACTTTTCAGTGCAGGGGCCACTTCCATTATGAAGAAAATCTGCTCACAAATGTAAGTTGATGCAAACAACACAAACTTCTTTCTTGCAAATTTTTTCAGATCTTGAAACTTTTCTGAGTGCAGTGATGCATAAAACTCGATCTTGGCATGCCGCATGCAGCCTGCAGGCTGTAGTTTGCCCAGAGCTGCCTTAGAACAACAGCACAGACCCTCAAGTGGTTAAACAGTGCTTTTGTATAAAGTTTCTTGAAATTGGGAATTACCTGCTGGTCCATGGGTTGGATAAGAGGAGCTATGTCCATCCACCAAATTTTCCTCCAAGCCTGGAGGGCGAGCAGAAGCATTGTCCATTAACAGAAGTGCCCTTAACCCTTTCACTGTCAGTGTCGTATTAGTATGGCTTACAACCCAGTGTTGGGGCTGTATTAATATGCCAAAATTCTAGCGGCTTCAGATCTAGCAGGAGAAAGCTGGTAGACCTACATGTGAGAGAATGGGTCTGCATGGTCAGTGTGCACAGTATAAAAAATATCCTGCAGCACGCAGTGCATAATGAGAAAAAAACTCTAACCGTGTGGTATTTATTGTTGTATTCTCATTTTCTTGGTCTCATTTGATAGAATGGAAGATATGTTACAGAAATAAAAATGATTTTGATTGCTTTCACAATGAAAAGCACCTTGAAATTGAGCTCAAAGTAGTGGAAATGTTCGATTCTTGGTGATGTTCAAGAGTAAACAAATGATGTCACCATCCAATATGTGTCCAATTGGCCAGTCTAATACGCAGTCAAGAATGGGTTGGCATTATTTATAGTTATTACAATAATGCAGTAGTCTGCATAACAGTAAATCTATTTTTTGTGTGAATACAAATTCAAAATGGAAAGCAAGAGCAATGTAAGAGGGGCCTGGAGATGTGACTGATGAACAGAGAAAATGTTATTTTAGTGCCAGGAATGTCTGCATTATTTATTCTGGACCCTATTTTGAAATTGGCATCTTTTGAAATTTGTGTGAAATTTGCCAAATTGCCAATTTCTGATCACTTTATTGAGTAGTTGAAATCAGTAAATGGGCAGTTTCTTGTGCTTAATTGATAGAAGAAATGGAGTTCTAGCAAAATAGCTATGAGTTTGGTCAACTAGAACAATGGAATTGACCAAAAATAGGGCTCAAAGTGGGCAAAATCACCGACGTTTATGTATCGCTGAGACCGCTAACCTCATGAGAATGTAATTCCGTAAGTTTTCCATCAAATTTCATACTTTTTGTGTCATTATCATTGGAAAAAGATTCTCTATCATTTCATAAGGAAAAAATAATTTTGGGGGTGGGGGGGGGGATTCTTCGACACTGAGAGCAAGTTTATGAGCAGGGGTCTCAACAGTGAAAGGGTTAATGGTAAGTTTTTTTTTCCCCGCAAGGTACTGCTTGACACTTGGGGCAAACACTTCATGTATTCACTCAGTGAAGAACTGCCCTCCACATTACACTGAGTTTACTTCTTATCACATTATTTTTCTTAAACACCCATGGATTTTCAGAGTGGTAGATAAGCAATGTTTTAAATTTTGCAATCCCCACTAGCATTACCACACAACAAAGTGTGTTAGCCTGTCTTTCAAAGGCTTGTGTCCTGGTAATGATTTTTCTTCTCATGTGATGTAGGTTCTCTTAGGCATTCTTTTCCACAAGAGGCTGGTTTCATCACAGTCAAAAACTCATTGAGGAATAAATCCCTCAGTGTCTATGTAGGTTTTAAATTCCTTAACAAACTTTTCAGCCTCATATCTGTTAATAATAATAATAATAATAATAATAATAATAATAATAATAATAATAATAATACCTTTATTTACTACAAGTACATGTACATAGTATAGAGGCCTAGTTAACATCAGTGACAAACTATTATATAGAAAGCCCTTTGTCATGCTGAGCATTTCAGGCTAATTAGGTCAGTGTCTCAGGTTGTGACCTACACCAGTCAACTTACACCCAGGTACCCATTTTACTGATGGGTGAACATAGACAACCGGTGTAAAGAAACACGCCCAGTGTCTCTACCCTGGCTGGGAATCAAACCCAGACCCTCACCGTGTGAAGCGAGAGCTTTAGCCACCAGGCCACAAGAGCCCCTAGCACTCTTAGTGATTTTAATGTGTACCTGCATGCCAGCACAGCGTGTAAGTTTATTTAGGTACAAGTACACATAAGTATGATCATCAGGATATAGTATATATAAAACATGAAATAACTTTAAAACACTTGAAATTTTGAAAAGTTTCCAGACATAATGGAGAGATGCGGTGCTCACGGAAAATGAAAAGTTTCCAGACATAATGGAGAGACGCGGTGCTCACGGAAAATGTAAAGAAACCGGGTGGGGCATGGTGACTGTATTAAAAAGTCAGGTGGGGGGAGCCATATAGTGAGTTTTGGCCATAATTTGAAATGTCCGAAGTAGCGGAATGCCGTGAGGCAAAATGCCTTAAAGTGGGGCCCTACTGTATAAAGTTTATTCTCTTTTTTAGTATTTTCTACAGAAAGGGTTACTAGCCCTTTGCTCCTGGCATTTTAGTTGCCTCGTATGACACGCATGGCTTACGGAGGAAAGATTCTTTTCCATTAAGAAAGGTTGGAGGGAGGGGGTAAAGGAGGTTTTGTGTGCAAGGGGCTTGGACTTACAGCAAGCATGCGTGAGCATGCTTGGTATATCAAATCAATTTTCCTCATTGAAATTAATTGAAATGCCGTTAATCCATTCCAGCGGAATTCCTGGTTCTTGGGAGGCAGGAGAAAATACTTTAATATAACGCTAATGTCAACTCTGTGTCTTATTTATCTGTCAAAATTGATCTGATATGACATAATAAGCAATATAAATAACATAGAAACATGATATATTCTCTAGAATGAATAAAATGTGTCATTATGTGAAGAGTGGTGGTGGCCACTCCCGAGGTAAAAATAATTATCACCCTGACCATATCTTCCCATTCTTGCCCTTCTGAGGTCTTATTATAAGAGAAAACAGAGCATTTATGAGGCTAACTGCACTAGATTACTAGTTTCACAAGGAAAACACTGAAACAAAAGCGATTTTCTCAGAATTTTTTTTTTCCTGAGTCAGGAGACCGACCTACGTTTTGGGTGAATATCTCGCTTGTACTGCCTCGCCAAGTCAACTACATGCACATCTCACTCGTGTTTTTCTATGATTTCATGCTTTAACTCAATGGACATCATCCTCTTCTTCTCAGCATCCTTTGCACTACTTTCTTAGGACCCATGATTAGAAAAAAGAAATTTGGCAAAATAACTGCACAAAACACAAGCACAACATGAGAGATGCTTCCACAGTGAGATAACCATGTGCATTGTTGTGGCATTCACTGCGCCAACTAGCGGCGGCGTATCTGAAGCTTGCTCGTAACTCGGATTTTGGATCGTAATTCAAAGCAAAAAATCGACCGAGTGATGGCTTGTAACTCGGAAAACTTATAAATTGGGGCATTTGTAAGTCAAGGTACCACTGCATATATACAGTGCTTGTCACAGCTTTATGATGGGTGAGCGCCCCTGCATAATGCCGTGATGAAAATCCAAGGCCTACCAAACACAGGGGGTCTTTTTTTGTCAGTGCATTATGCCGGGTAGCAGCCATTAGCATTATGTCACGGCCTGTTGCCACACTCCACAGTGACTCCTCAGTGCTCACATGGCTGCAGTGGTGAGAGGAAGTGTTACACTTTTGTCTCTCATTCGCCCTATCTTCTGTCCGGTGTTCCCTTTGGTTTTGGGGCTATACATGTTTGATTATGGGTAAAAGGAAGTCTTTGACACCTGAAACTATAGCTCAAATCATAGGGTTTCACAAAGCTGGGCACCAGGTGAAAGAAATAGTGGAAAATGTTGGTGTGTGTGAGTGTTCAGTGAGGAACTGGGTGCAGTGTTTCAAGGCTGGTGGCAGTGTTGAGATACCCTCTGCCAAACCTTGGCCTGGCCCCTTGAAGAAGACATCTGTTCACACCTTAACTGTTTTAAAAAAGCAGTTAGAGAGTACACCTAAGATAACTGCTAGAGAATTGAGAGGCAAGAACCCACATCTTCTCTCAGAGGTGTCTTTAACCCTTAAACTGTCCAAACATAGATCTACATTTTTTCAACATTTGAAAGTATGTAAAAAAAAGTAGATCTTCTTTTCTTTTTTTACATTTGAAAACATGTAAAAAAACTTTGATATACAGTGGACCCTTGCCTAACAAACGCATCGCATAACGTTAAATTTGCCTAACGATACATTTTAACGCTAACATTTTGCCTCGGCTAACGCTAAAAAACTCGCCTAACGTTATTCGTTCTTGGGTACCAATTAATATCGTTAGGTGAGGGTCCACTGTACGTTTTTTTTTTTTTTTTATAGGTAGTAGGTTGGTAGACAGCATCCACCCAGGGAAGTACTACTGTCCTGCCAGATGACTGTGAAACGGAAACCTGTAACTGTTTTGCATGATGGTAGGATTGCTGGTTTCTTTTTCTGTCTCATAAACACGCTAGATAACAGGGATATCTTGCTACTCCTACTTACACTTTGGTCACACTTCACAGACACGCACATGCATATATATATACATACATACATCTAGGATTTTCTCCTTTTTCTAAATAGCTCTTGTTCTTCTTTATTTCTTCTATTGTCCATGGGGAAGTGGAAAAGAATCTTTCCTCCGTAAGCCATGCGTGTCGTATGAGGCGACTAAAATACCGGGAGCAATGGGCTAGTAACCCCTTCTCCTGTAGACATTTACTAAAAAAGAGAAGAAGAAAAACTTTATAAAACTGGGATGCTTGAATGTGTGTGGATGTAGTGCGGATGACAAGAAACAGATGATTGCTGATGTTATGAATGAAAAGCAGTTGGATGTCCTGGCCCTAAGCGAAACAAAACTGAAGGGGGTAGGGGAGTTTCGGTGGGGGGAAATAAATGGGATTAAATCTGGAGTATCTGAGAGAGTTAGAGCACAGGAAGGGGTAGCAGTAATGTTGACTGATCAGTTATGGAAGGAGAAAAGAGAATATGAATGTGTAAATTCAAGAATTATGTGGATTAAAGTAAAGGTTGGGTGCGAAAAGTGGGTCATAATAAGCGTGTATGCACCTGGAGAAGAGAGGAATGTAGAGGAGAGAGAGAGATTTTGGGAGATGTTAAGTGAATGTATAGGAACCTTTGAACCAAGTGAGAGAGTAATTGTGGTAGGGGACCTGAATGCTAAAGTAGGAGAAACTTTTAGAGAGGGTGTGGTAGGTAAGTTTGGGGTGCTAGGTGTAAATGATAATGGGAGCCCTTTGATTGAACATTGTATAGAAAGGGGTTTAGTTATAGGTAATACATATTTTAAGAAAAAGAGAATAAATAAGTATACAAGATATGATGTAGGGCAAAATGACAGTAGTTTGTTGGATTATGTATTGGTAGATAAAAGACTGTCGAGAAGACTTCAGGATGTACATGTTTATAGAGGGGCCACAGATATATCAGATCACTTTCTAGTTGTAGCTACATTGAGAGTAAAAGATAGATGGGATACAAGGAGAATAGAAGCATCAGGGAAGAGAGAGGTGAAGGTTTATAAACTAAAAGAGGAGGCAGTTAGGGTAAGATATAAACAGCTATTGGAGGATAGATGGGCTAATGAGAGCATAGGCAATGGGGTCGAAGAGGTATGGGGTAGGTTTAAAAATGTTGTGTTAGAGTGTTCAGCAGAAGTTTGTGGTTACAGGAAAGTGGGTGCGGGAGGGAAGAGGAGCGATTGGTGGAATGATGATGTAAAGAGAGTAGTAAGGGAGAAAAAGTTAGCATATGAGAATTTTTTGCAAAGTAGAAGTGATGCAAGGAGGGAAGAGTATATGGAGAAAAAGAGAGAGGTTAAGAGAGTGGTGAAGCAATGTAAAAAGAGAGCAAATGAGAGAGTGGGTGAGATGTTATCAACAAATTTTGTTGAAAATAAGAAAAAGTTTTGGAGTGAGATTAACAAGTTAAGGAAGCCTAGAGAACAAATGGATTTGTCAGTTAAAAATAGGAGAGGAGAGCTATTAAATGGAGAGTTAGAGATATTGGGAAGATGGAGGGAATATTTTGAGGAATTGTTAAATGTTGATGAAGATAGGGAAGCTGTGATTTCGTGTATAGGGCAAGGAGGAATAACATCTTGTAGGAGTGAGGAAGAGCCAGTTGTGAGTGTGGGGGAAGTTCGTGAGGCAGTAGGTAAAATGAAAGGGGGTAAGGCAGCCGGGATTGATGGGATGAAGATAGAAATGTTAAAAGCAGGTGGGGATCTAGTTTTCGAGTGGTTGGTGCAATTATTTAATAAATGTATGGAAGAGGGTAAGGTACCTAGGGATTGGCAGAGAGCATGCATAGTTCCTTTGTATAAAGGCAAAGGGGACAAAAGAGAGTGCAAAAATTATAGTGGGATAAGTCTGTTGAGTATACCTGGTAAAGTGTATGGTAGAGTTATTATTGAAAGAATTAAGAGTAAGACGGAGAATAGGATAGCAGATGAACAAGGAGGCTTTAGGAAAGGTACGGGGTGTGTGGACCAGGTGTTTACAGTGAAACATATAAGTGAACAGTATTTAGATAAGGCTAAAGAGGTCTTTGTGGCATTTATGGATTTGGAAAACGCGTATGACAGGGTGGATAGGGGGGCAGTGTGGCAGATGTTGCAGGTGTATGGTGTAGGAGGTAGGTTACTGAAAGCAGTGAAGAGTTTTTACGAGGATAGTGAGGCTCAAGTTAGAGTATGTAGGAAAGAGGGAAATTAATTCCCAGTAAAAGTAGGCCTTAGACAAGGATGTGTGATGTCACCGTGGTTGTTTAATATATTTAGTTCTTTGTCTCCACAGACTCCTAAGTGCACCACTCACTCTTTTCCCCTCATCAATTCTATGATTCACCTCATCTTTCGTAGACCCATCCGCTGACACGTCCACTCCCAAATATCTGAATACATTCACCTCCTCCATACTCTCTCCCTCCAATCTGATATTCAATCTTTCATCACCTAATCTTTTTGTTATCTTCATAACCTTACTCTTTCCTGTATTCACCTTTAATTTTCTTCTTTTGCACACCCTACCAAATTCATCCACCAATCTCTGCAACTTCTCTTCAGAATCTCCCAAGAGCACAGTGTCATCAGCAAAGAGCAGCTGTGACAACTCCCACTTTGTGTGTGATTCTTTATCTTTTAACTCCACGCCTCTTGCCAAGACCCTCGCATTTACTTCTCTTACAACCCCATCTATAAATATATTAAACAACCACGGTGACATCACACATCCTTGTCTAAGGCCTACTTTTACTGGGAAATAATTTCCCTCTTTCCTACATACTCTAACTTGAGCCTCACTATCCTCGTAAAAACTCTTCACTGCTTTCAGTAACCTACCTCCTACACCATACACTTGCAACATCTCCCACATTGCCCCCCTATCCACCCTGTCATATGCCTTTTCCAAATCCATAAATGCCACAAAGACCTCTTTAGCCTTATCTAAATACTGTTCACTTA
>NC_091298.1:68041132-68083632 GCF_038502225.1 Cherax quadricarinatus
TATATATGCAATAAGATCACAGTAAACAGGTGATTTCAAAATATGCAAAACAACCACTCTGAAAGAATAGAGAAATTCCAAGCGCTTTCGTCTACTCACATTATCAAGGAACTATAGTTCCTTGATAATGTGAGTAGTCACGAAAGCGCTTGGAATTTCTCTATTCTTTCAGAGTGGTTGTTTTGCATATATATAAATATATATATATATATATATATATATATATATATATATATATATATATATATATATATATATATATATATATATATATATATATATATATATATATATATATATATATATATATATATATATATATATATATATATATATATATATGTCGTGCTGAATAGGCAGAACTTGCGATCTTGGCTTAAATAGCAACGCTCATCTTGCCATATAGGACAAGTGAAAATTTGTGTATGCAATAATTTCACCAAAATCATTCTGAACCTTACGAAAAAAATATATTTCACTGTGTTTGTTTAGTATTAAATTACTGTAAACAAATCTAAAATGATTTAGTTGGGTTAGGCTAAAATAAATTGCTTTTGTTATAATAAGGTTAGGTAAGTTTTCTAAGATACTTTTGGTGCAAAATTAAAAATTTTTACATTAACGTTAATGAAAAAAATATATCTTTAAACGTATAAGAGAAAATTTCAGAAAGGACTTAATTTTAAATGACTTCTTGCTAATTGACCAGTTTTACATATGCTGCACGACATATATCTATATATATATATATATATATATATATATATATATATATATATATATATATATATATATATATATATATATACAGTGGACCCCCACATACCGTACGCATCGCATACCGTACAATCCACATACCGCTCGCTTTTATCGCAAAAATTTTGCCTCGCATACCGCCCAAAAACCCGCTCACCGCTCTTCGTCCGAGACGCGTCCAGTGTGCGCCCTCAGCCAGCCTCACATGTTCCGCCAGTGGCATTGTTTACCAGCCAGCCTCCGCGGTAACATCCAAGCATACAATCGGAATATTTCGTATTATTACAGTGTTTTCGGTGCTTTATCTGGAAAATAAGTGACCATGGGCCCCAAGAAAGCTTCTAGTGCCAACCCTACAGCAATAAGGGTGAGAATTCCAATAGAGATGAAGAAAGAGATCATTGATAAGTATGAAAGTGGAGTGCGTGTCGCCGACCTGGTCAGGTTGTACAAGAAACCCAAATCAACCATCGCTACTATTGTGGGCAACAGAAAGGCAATCAAGGAAGCTGTTCTTGCCAAAGGTTTAACTGTGTTTTCGAAACAGAGATCGCAAGTGATGGAAGATGTTGAGAGACTCTTATTGGTGTGGATAAATGAAAAACAGCTAGCAGGAGATAGCGTCTCTCAAGCGGTCATAAGCGAAAAGGCTAGGAAGTTGCATGAGGATTTACTTAAAAAAATGCCTGCAACTAGTGATGATGTGAGTGAATTTAAGGCCAGCAAAGGTTGGTTTGAGAGATTTAAGAAGCGTAGTGGCATACATAGTGTGATAAGGCATGGTGAGGCTGCCAGTTCGGACCACAAAGCAGCTGAAAAATATGTGCAGGAATTCAAGAAGTACATAGACAGTGAAGGACTGAAACCTGAACAAGTGTTTAATTGTGATGAAACAGGCCTGTTTTGGAAGAAAATGCCAAGCAGGACCTACATTACTCAGGAGGAAAAGGCACTCCCAGGACATAAGCCTATGAAAGACAGGCTTACTTTGTTGATGTGTTCCAATGCTACTGGTGATTGCAAAGTGAAGCCTTTATTAGTGTATCACTCTGAAACTCCCAGACCGTTCAGGCAAAAGAATGTCCTCAAGGAGAATTTGTGTGTGCTGTGGAGGGCAAACAGTAAGGCATGGGTCACTAGGGACTTTTTCTATGACTGGTTACACCATGCATTTGCCCCCAATGTGAAAGATTACCTAACTGAAAAGAAATTAGAACTTAAGTGCCTCCTGGTGTTAGACAATGCCCCTGGTCATCCTACAGACGTGGCAGAGCGACTTTATGGGGACATGAAATTCATTAAGGTGAAGTTTTTGCCTCCTAATACCACTCCTCTCCTGCAGCCCATGGACCAGCAGGTTATTGCAAACTTCAAAAAACTGTACACAAAAGCTCTGTTTGAAAGGTGCTTTGTAGTGACCTCAGAAACTCAACTGACTCTAAGAGAGTTTTGGAGAGAGCACTTTAATATCCTCAATTGTGTAAACCTTATAGGTAAGGCTTGGGAGGGAGTGACTAAGAAGACCTTGAACTCTGCTTGGAAGAAACTGTGGCCAGAATGTGTAGACAAAAGGGATTTTGAAGGGTTTGAGGCTAACCCTGAGAGGATTATGCCAGTTGAGGAATCCATTGTGGCATTGGGAAAGTTCTTAGGGTTGGAGGTTAGTGGGGATGATGTGGAAGAGTTGGTGGAGGAGGACAATGAAGAACTAACCACTGATGAGCTGATAGATCAACTTCAAGAGCAAGAGGCCAGACCTGAGGAAACTGGTTCAGAGGAGGGGAGAGAGAAATTGAAGAAGTTGCCTACTACAAAGATTAAGGAAATGTGTGGAAAGTGGCTTGAAGTGCAAACCTTCATGGATGAAAATCACCCTCACACAGCTATTGCAAGCCGTGTTGGCAACCTGTACACTGACAATGTTGTGAAACACTTTAGGGAAGTCATAAAGGAACGAGAGGTACAGGCCACTATGGACAGATATGTTGTGCGAAAGAAGTCCAGTGACTCTGAAGCTGGTCCTAGTGGCATTAAAAGAAGAAGGGAAGTAACCCCAGAAAAGGACTCGACACCTCAAGTCTTAATGGAAGGGGATTCCCCTTCTAAACACCAACACACTCTCTCCCCTCCTCCCATCCCATCAATCATCACCAGATCTTCAATAAAAGTAAGTGTCATGTAATTGTGCATGCCTTTTTCAGTTTATGTGTATTAAAATTAACATTTCATGTGGTAAAAATTTTTTTTTTCATACTTTTGGGTGTCTTGCACGGATTAATTTGATTTCCATTATTTCTTATGAGGAAAATTCATTCGCATACTGAACATTTCGCATAACAACCAGCTCTCTTGCACGGATTAAAGTCGCTATGCGGGGGTCCACTGTATATATATGTGTATATATATATATATATATATATATATATATATATATATATATATATATATATATATATATATATATATATATATATATATATATATATATATATATATACATTTATAGTCTCTCTTCACTTAGCAATGTACTCATTTGCCAATGCCTCGGAGTTACTACAGGCTTGCTGATCATTATTCACACCTAAATAATGTATGTTAGAACTGATTTAGTCTATTCTGTTTATTTCAATATACAATAGAGCAAAAAAGTGAAGGACCTGGGAGTGATAATGTCAGTGGATCTTACCTTCAAAGACCACAACAATGTATCTACTGCATTTGCTAGGAAAATGATAAGATGGATAATGAGAACCTTCAAAACTAGGGATGCCAAGCCCATGATGATTCTCTTCAAATTGCTTGTTCTCTCTAATCTGGAATACTGCTGTACACTAACTGCCCCCTTCAAGGCAGGCAAAATTGCTGACCTGGAGAGTATACAAAGAACTTCCATGGCACACATAAGTACAATGAGGCACCTAAATTACTGGAAATGGTTGAAGGCCCTTGATCTGTATGCCCTGGAGCCCAGGTGAGAGAGATACATGATAATATACACTTGGAAAATCCTAGAGGGATTAGTACCAAACTCGCACACAAAAATCACTCCCTATGAAAGCAAAAGACTCGGCAGTTGATGCAACATTCCCCCATTGAAAAGCAGGGGTGCCACAAGTACACTGAAAGACAACTCAATAAGTGTCTGGGGCCCAAGACTGTTCAACTGCCTCCCAGCATACATAAAGAGGATTACCAATAGGCCCCTGGCTGTCTTCAAGAAGGCACTGGACAAGCATCTAAAGTCAGTACCTGACCAACTGGGGTGTGGTTCATACATCAGTTTGTGTGCGGCCAGCAGTAACATCCTGGTTGATCAGACCCTGATCCACCACGAGGCCTGGTTTCAGACCGAGCCGCCTGGGCGTTGACTTCTGAAACCCTCACCAGGTAAACTCCAGGTAAACAGTACACTACTGCATAAACATTTAAAAATACACCAGAAATGTTATAAATGGTGCAAAGGTGACATTAAAACAATATCAGAGATGGTTGACACACGCTCACTACCATTATAGTATGCTCCTCACTTAGCGACGAATTCGTTTAATGATGTGGTCTCAGGAACAGAACTCCGTCGTTAAGTGAGGATAGGCTATATGATATATATATATATATATATATATATATATATATATATATATATATATATATATATATATATATATATATATATATATATATATATATATATACATAGGTACTGTTATGAGGATAAAAAGATTAGGTGATGAAAGATTGAATATCAGATTGGAGGGAGAGAGTATGGAGGAGGTGAATGTATTCAGATATTTGGGAGTGGACGTGTCAGCGGATGGGTCTATGAAAGATGAGGTGAATCATAGAATTGATGAGGGAAAAAGAGTGAGTGGTGCACTTAGGAGTCTGTGGAGACAAAGAACTTTGTCCTTGGAGGCAAAGAGGGGAATGTATGAGAGTATAGTTTTACCAACGCTCTTATATGGGTGTGAAGCATGGGTGATGAATGTTGCAGCGAGGAGAAGGCTGGAGGCAGTGGAGATGTCATGTCTGAGGGCAATGTGTGGTGTGAATATAATGCAGAGAATTCGTAGTTTGGAAGTTAGGAGGAGGTGCGGGATTACCAAAACTGTTGTCCAGAGGGCTGAGGAAGGGTTGTTGAGGTGGTTCGGACATGTAGAGAGAATGGAGCGAAACAGAATGACTTCAAGAGTGTATCAGTCTGTAGTGGAAGGAAGGCGGGGTAGGGGTCGGCCTAGGAAAGGTTGGAGAGAGGGGGTAAAGGAGGTTTTGTGTGCGAGGGGCTTGGACTTCCAGCAGGTATGCATGAGCGTGTTTGATAGGAGTGAATGGAGACAAATGGTTTTTAATACTTGACGTGCTGTTGGAGTGTGAGCAAAGTAACATTTATGAAGGGGTTCAGGGAAACCGGCAGGCCGGACTTGAGTCCTGGAGATGGGAAGTACAGTGCCTGCACTCTGAAGGAGGGGTGTTAATGTTGCAGTTTAAAAACTGTAGTGTAAAGCACCCTTCTGGCAAGACAGTGATGGAGTGAATGATGGTGAAAGTTTTTCTTTTTCGTGCCACCCTGCCTTGGTGGGAATCGGCCAGTGTGATAATAAAAAAAAAATAAAAAATATACATATACACACACACACACACACACACACACACACACATACACACACACACACACACACACACACACACACACACACACACACACATACGTGCTTATGTTATACTGGCCTTAGATATCATTTCGTTATACAGAAATGCCACGTGTCAGATCTCCCTTGTGTTGCTCAACTACTGATATTGTAAGACTCTGTCAAATGTGTTTTATGTCACCTGAGTCTTCTTGAACAGTTTTGCTAATTATTTCAGCTACAGTTCTACAACATGTCATATGTTGTAATGCTCAGGTCTCCTCTTTCCCCCTTTTTTTCTCTCTATCTCTCTCTCTTATACACAAACACACAGAGGAAGTAACAAAAAATGGGATTACAGAGATGGGGACTATAATGGAATGAGAAACTTTTTAAACCAGGGGTGGGCAAACTTCTAAAGCCATGAGCTGGGAATTGTACTTGTCTGATAATGCTTGTGTAACAACTCATGTTTTCAACAGAGGAAAATGAACAAGGTTTTTCTCATTCGGCTACATATATGTGAGTATATGACTTAATCTTGGCGGGTCACATGAAAACCTCTGGTGGGGTGCATATGGCCCACAGGCCACAGTTTGCCCACCCCTGTTTTAAACAGAAGTGCACTGGGAATGAGACCTGGAGGGCAAAACTGTACAGGAAGGGATGGAGGTAATAATCAAAGTGCCTAGAGGAAAAAGGAAAGTTTGTATAAAGCATAAAGAAACAAAACTAGAAAAACAGAGGAAGACCATGGTACAATCAGGAATGCAGAAAAGCCAAAATGAGAAGCAAGAGAGCTTAGAAAAAAATATAGAGCAAATCAAACCTGAAAAATTGGGAAACAGGTAAGAGAAACAGATATGAATATGCAAGAATAAGAAGGAAAATTGGAAGGCAATATGAAAATGATATAGCATCTAAGACCAAACCTAACCAAAGTTACTTTGAAGCCCCTTAAGAAAAATGACAGTTGTAAAGGACCAGGTGATAAACTGAAGAAAGAGGATGGGATGCTGACAGAGAAGTACTGTATTTTGCAGCATATGATGCACTTAGGATGCACTCTTATCTGAATACATTCACCTCCTCCATACTCCCTCCAATCTGATATTCAATCTTTCATCACCTAATATTTTTGTTATCCTCATAACCTTACTCTTTCCTGTATTCACTTTTAATTTTCTTCTTTTGCACACTCTACCAAATTCATCCACCAATCTCTGCAACTTCTCTTCAGAATCTCCCAAGAGCACAGTGTCATCAGCAAAGAGCAACTGTGACAACTCCCACTTTATGTGTGATTCTTTATCTTTTAACTCCACGCCTCTTGTCAAGACCCTCGCATTTATTTCTCTTACAACCCCATCTATAAATATATTAAACAACCACGGTGACATCACACATCCTTGTCTAAGGCCTACTTTTACTGGGAAATAATTTCCCTCTTTCCTATGTACTTTTACTTGAGCCTCACTATCCTCGTAAAAACTCTTCACTGCTTTCAGTAACCTACCTCTTACACCATACACCTGCAACATCTGCCACATTGCCCCCCTATCCACCCTGTCATACGCCTTTTCCAAATCCATAAATGCCACAAAGACCTCTTTAGCCTTATCTAAATACTGTTCACTTATATGTTTCACTGTAAACACCTGGTGGGGGTGAAATATTGTATAAAAATCAAAAGATCTTGGCCCCATCAACATGATTCACTAATTTTTGTATGTGGTTTTAGTGATGCAAAGCATCACTAGCATGAGCCCTCAGTATTCTTTGGGGAAAGAGCCTAGATCTAGATGATATACCAGAGATCCTAAAGTGTGCAGACATAGGTCCGTTGCATAAAGGAGGTAGTAGAGTGCTAGCTAAAAATTACAGACCAGAAGCCCTAATTTTCCACATCATAAAAAATCTTCAAAAGAGCGATGAGATGTCAAATTACAAACCTCATGGAACAGCACAGTCTGCATAACCCAAACCAACACAGTTGTAGAACTGGACAGTCATGCCTATCACAGCTGCTGAACCACTGTGACAGAATTAAGAAGGTATTGGAAGAAAAACAAAGCGCAGGTGTGATATAAGCAGATTTTGCAAAGGCGTTTGACAGATGTGATCATGGGGTGATTGCACACAAAATGAAGGCCCTAGGCATTATGGAGAAGGTAGGCAGATGGATTTTCAGATTCCTAGCACACACAACACAGAGTAGTAATAAACAGAATAAAATCAAGCATCAGCATGAAAAAAAGCTCAGTTCCCCAAAGCAGTGTCCTGGCACCTCTGCTGTTTTCTATCCTCATAGCAGACACAGATAAAAGCACCCATCACAGTTTTGTATCATTATATGCAGATGACATTAACATAAACATAAAAGTCACTCTGGTAGAAGACACTGAAAAACTACAGAAAGATATGGTCAGGACATTTCAATGGGCAGTGGAGAACAACATGACATTCAGTGGTGATAAATTTCAGCTGCTTAGGTATGGAAAGAATGAAGAACTCCAAAGGGACACTGTATACAAAATTTAGATGGATCATCAAATAGAATGAAAGGAACATATGAAAGACCAGGGAATAATTTTGTCAGCTGACCTTTCATTCAAAGAATACAATAAAAACAAGGTCACAACAGCCAGGAAGATGATGGGGTAGATCATGGGAACTTTCAAAACAACGGAAATATTGCCAGTGATGACTCCTTTCAAATTGCTTGTGCTCTCTTGTTTGGAATATTGCTCAGTGTTGATGGCCCCATTCAGGGCAGGAAAGATATCAGCAATGTAACAGATACTAAGATTGTTTATGACCTGCATAGAGCCAATAAAGCATTAAAATTACTGGGAATGCCTTAAAAGTCTTTAATACATAAGATACATAACAACATACTGGAGTGAGAGATATGGGAAGAAGTGCATAATAAACTGAGTGAAAAGCAGGGGTGCTGTGGTCACAATAAGGGAACACTTTATCAGCATCTGTTCAACATCTTACCAGAAGATGTCAGAAACACTGTTGGGACAAATGTAGGAACCTTGAAGAGGAAACTGGACAGATATCTTCACCAGGTCTCAGCAAAACATTAGCTAAGAACTATAGACTAATAGCTCTAATGTCCCACATTATAAAAATCTTTGAAAGAGTGCTAAGCATGATTGCAAACCACCTGGATTCCCAAAAACTGCACAATCCAGGGCAACATGAGTTCAGGGCAGGTCGCTTCTGCCTCTCACAACTACTGGATCACTATGATATGGTCTTGGATGCATTGGAAGAAAAACAGAATGCAGATGTAATATACACAGACTTTGCAAAAGCATTTGACAAGTACAATCATGGTGTAATAACTGGCAAAGTGGGGAGATGGATCTTTGACTTCCTAACCAATCGAACACAAAGAGTAGTGGTCAACAGAGTTAAATTGGAAGCTGCCATAGTGAAAAACTCTGTTCCACAAGGCACAGTACTCGCCCCCATCCTGTTCCTCATCCTCATATCGGACATAGACAGAGATGTAATCCACAGCACCGTGTCATCCTTGGCAGACAGTACTAAGATCTGTACAAGACTGTCATCTATTGAGGACACAGTTAACCTCCAAGAAGATATAAACCAAGTTTTCCAGTGGGCAACAGAAAACAACATAATGTTCTATGAGGACAAATTCCAACTACTCCGTTATGGAAAACTGGAGGAGATAATAACTACAACAGAGCATACTACAAACTAGCCATACAATAGAGCAGAAAAATAATGTAAGGGATCTGGGAGTGGTAATGTCTGAGAATCTCACTTTCAGTGATCACAATAGTGCCACGATCACAAGCGCAAAGAAAATGATAGGATGGATAATGAGAACGTTCATAACAAGAGATGCCAAGCCAGTGATGATCCTTTTCAAATCACTTGTTCTCTCTAGGCTGGAATACTGCTGTACATTATCATCTCCATTCAAAGCAGGTGAAATTGCAGATCTAGGGAGTGTACAGAGAGCCTTTACTGCACGTATAAGTTCTATCAAGCACCTCAACTACTCGGAAAACTTGGAAGCACTTGACTTGTACTCGCTGGAATGCAGGAGAGAGAGATATATCATAATCTACACTTGGAAAATCCTAGAAGGAATGGTCCCGAATCTGCACACAGAAATCACTCCCTATGAAAGTAAAAGACTGGGCAGGCGATGCAAAATACCCCCAATTAAAAGTAGGGGCACCATTGGTACACTAAGAGAAAACACCATAAGTGTCCAGGGCCCAAGACTGTTCAACAGCCTCCCACCAAGCATAAGGGGAATTACCAATAGGCCCCTGACTGCCTTCAAGAGGGAGCTGGACAGATGCTAAAGTCGGTGCCGGATCAGCTGGGCTGTGGTTCGTATGTTGGACTACATGCGGCTAGCAGTAACATCCTGGTTGATCAGGCCTTGATCCACCGGGAGGCCTGGTCATGGACCGGGCCTTGGGGGCATTGATCCCTGGAATACCCTCCAGGTAGACTCCAGGTAGGTGCCAGATCAACCAGGCTCTGATGGATATGTGAGCCATTGGGCCAACAGCAACATCTTGGTTGACTGGGCAAGCACCAGATGAGCTTGGTCCAAGGCCAGCCTCTGGGAGTAACAAAACTCTCAGAACTCATCAAAGGTAAGGTACTACCAAAACAAAACAAAAAAAATGGCTGCCAGGTATTTACAATGGATAGACAGTTGTCCTAATGTTTGTTGAGTATAGATGTTGTTGGGGTTTATAGGGCCACTGACAGGGTGAGTATAGATGGTAATTGAAGCATTTTGTGCCTCACCAAAGGTTTGTTTTATTCTTTAAGGCACTGTTACACATTGATGCAAGAAATATACCAGTAACATTGGTTATTGGTAGGAAATTTAATACCTATGACAACAAGTAGTTTGCCTGACTGCTGCTGGTAATTTAAAGAATTATCATAATCGTTTACTGAATATTCCTTGTTTACTTATTATTACTTTAATTTTTCTCATTGCTAAATGAATTTATTCATGTAATATATCATATTAATTCTGAAGTTGCACATGAATGGTATACAATACTGACACAATGAATAATTCGACAAGTGCAACATCTGGGTGTCTTTATTTGTAGATGTTTTGTATATAGTTCTGCAGTGTACCCATTATGTCCTTGAATTTGTATTGATAAAGCCACTGTATGGCAAAACATCTACAAATAAGATACCCAGATGTTGCACATTCGTTTAATTCTTCAATTCAGAAGTACAGTGGACCCCCGCTTTACGATCAGCTCCCAATGCGACCAATTATGTAAGTGTAGTTATGTAAGTGCGTTTGTACGCGTATATTTGGGGGTCTGAAATGGACTAATCTAATTCACAATATTCCTTATGGGAACAAATTCGTTCAGTAATGGCACCTGAACATACTTCTGGAATGAAATAATATCGGAAGGCGGGGGTCCACTGTATTCTTTGAATTGTTTAACTAGGATGATACTGAGACCCCAGGCTGGACTCCAAGCCTGATCTACGTATAAGACACAGGGTTATTTTGAGGCTCAAATTGTGAAAAAAAAGCACATCTTCAATGCTACAAAATACAGTATGTGAAGAATATAGCAAAAAATTCAAAGATGTGTATATAGAAGAAAGTGAAGAGTTAGCAGAAGGCACTGGAGTTGGACCAAATCACTACAGGTGCTGGAAAGCATCAGCACAACAAAAGAAGTAATGATGGAACTACTTAGTGTGCTTGGTTTAACAAGAGCAATGGGACCAGATAACATATTTCTGTAGGTGCTGAGAGAAGGTGCAGAACCACTATATGACCCACAAACAAAGGCATACCTGGAGTGTACCTGGAGAGAGTTCCAGGGGTCAGCACCCCTGCAGCCCGGTCTGTGACCATGCCTCATGGTGGATCAGGGCCTGATCAACCAGGCTGTTACTGCTGGCCGCACATAATGCAATGTACGAGCCACAACCCGGCTGGTCAGGGACCAACTTTAGGTGCCTGTCCAGTGCCTGCTTGAAGACAGCCAGGGGTCTATTGGTAATCCCTCTGATGTATGCTGGAAGGCAGTTGAACAGTCTTCGGCCCCTGACACTTATTGTGTTGTCTCTTATCATGCTAGTGGCACCCCTGCTTTTCATTGGGGGATGTTGCACCATCTGCCGAGTCTTTTGCTTTCGTAAGGAGTGATTGACTTGGTAGATGATGCAACATCCCTCCAATGAAAAGCAGGGGTGCCACTACAGTTAATCGTTTCATTCAGGACAAGTACCAGAGAATTGGAAAAGGGCATATGTGGTTCCTGAATAAAAAACAAAAAGACAATACCACTAGGAGAGAAGATTTTTTTTACAGGAAATCGACATGGATTTAAAGATGGAAAATATTGTCTCTCAAATTTACTGAAGTTCCGTGACAGTTATAAAGATGAAACAAGATAGACATGGCTGGATGGATTGCATTTTCTTAGGCTGCAGGAAAGCATTTGATACAGCACCACACCAGAGATAAATCCAGAGACTAGAGAAGGAGGCAGGGTTAAAAGGCAGAGTGCTCCAATGGGTCAGGGAGTACCTGAGTGATGGAAAGCAGAGATGCCTCATCTCTGTTAAGAGATGAGATGGTGGAATGAGAGAGTAACAAGTGGGGTTCTGCAAGAATCAGTACTAGGACCACTACTGTTCCTCACATATATGACTTTTCTACCAGAGGGAATCAAGTTTTATGTGTGTCTGTTTGCAGATGATGTAAATCTAATGAGAAGAATATGAATTGGAGAAGATATGCAGACATTAGCAGACTACAGATATGAGCAAACAAGTAGCCCCTTTGAGTTCACTCTGAATAAATGCAAGGTCTAAGTAAATTGGAGAAGGTGAGAGCAGATTGGACACAGAGCACAGCATGGGCAGAGAGAACGTGTAAATATCATAGATTGAAAAGGTCTCGGGGTAAATATAACACCAAGCATATCTCCAGAAAAACATATAAACCGTATATTGTCATCTGTACATGCAAGATTAGCAAACCTCACAATAGCATCCTTTAGAACATTGTATATGATGTATGTAAAGCCAGTCAATGAGTATGCAGTCCCAGCATGAAGCCCACACCTAGTAAAATGTTAAGAAGCTCAAATTGGCCCAAGTGGTTGAAACCAGAACTGAGAGAAATACACTTTGAGAATATGAAGGAACAAAACTTGATGTCCCTGGTGGAAATAAAGACAAGTCAAAGAACAGGTGAGGCTTGAACCCTATGACAGGTGAATCCTAAAAATCACCTGTCATGGGTTTGAGCATCCCCCACCCCCCATTCTGTGTGTTTGTTTTTATGATTTCATAAGTCAAGAAAAAAGTACAAGAGGAGATGTGATTATGGCATGCAAAATCCAAAGAAGGTTACATTGAGCTTTTAGGGACAGACTGATCAAAGCAGACCAGGACCAGGGGAACACAGGGGGAAACTAAAAACATAGGGATGTAAAAACGTATTTCTTTAGTCTTAGAGTTGTTGAAAAGTTGAATGAATGATGAAGCAGGGGTGGAGGCAACCTCAATACACAACTTCAAGAGTAGATATGATATGACCAAAGGGGCCAGTGATCAATGATGCTGATCTAAGTGGTCTAGGAGGCATAGCAAAGAGCTGGGTATTGACCCCTGCAAGAACAGCTTCGTGGACACATCTCGGTGGGTGCGCACACGTGCATATGCATGCGCGCGCACACATATGGCTTCAGGGATTGAAAATCCTGTATCACAAATATTCTGGAGTTCTATGACAAGGTAACAGAAGTAAGACAAGAGGAAAAGAGAGAGAGGGATGGGTAGATTGCATTTCCTTGGGCTGTAAGAAGGCTTTTGACACAGTACTGTGCAAGAGACTGGTACAAAAGCTAGAGGAGCAGGCAGGAGTAACAGGAAAAGCACTGTATTGGATGCATGTGTCAGGTGGGGTTCCACAAGGGTCAGTCTCAGGATTGATGCTGTTTCTTGTATTCATAAATGAGAAAAAAGAAGGTATAGAGTCAGAGGTCTCCCTGTTTGCAAACGACATGATACTAATGAGAATACAAGCAGATGAGAACCAGGAAAGGCTACAAAGGGATCTGGAGAGGTTACAAGCCTGGTTCAACAAATGGCTCCTGGAGTTTAATCCCACCAAGTGCAAAGTTATGAAGTTTGGGGAAGGACAGACAGATTACAAGCTCGGGGGTCAAAGGCTGCAAACTTCGCTCAAGGAGAAGGATCTTGGAGTGAGTATCATATCAAACACATCTCCTGAGGTGCACATCACCCAAATCACTGCTGTACCATATGGGTGCCTGGCAAGCCGAAGTAAAGCATTTTGACGTCTAAGTAAGGAGTCACTCACAACACTGTACACCGTGTATGTCAGGCTCATGTTGAAGTATGCAGCACCAGTATGAAACCTACACCTGGTCAAACACATTAGGAAATTAGAGAAAGTGCAGAGGTTTGCAACAAGACTAATTCCAGAGCTAAGGAGTATAATCCTATTAGGAGAGGTTAAGAGAACTATCTTATGATACTGGAGGATAGGGGTGATACGATAATGTATAAAATACTGAGAGGAATTGGCAAGAGGAACAGGGCCAGAATGTTTCAGAGATGGGATACAGGAACAAGGGGATACAAAATGGAAGTTGAAAACTCAGATGAATCATAAGGATGTTAGGCAATATTTCTTCAGCCTTAGAGTTGCAGGAAGTGGAACAATCTAGAGAGTGAAGTAGTGGAGGCAGGATCCACACATAGCTTTAAGAAAAGGTACGATAAGCCTCTTAAAGCCAGGAGGGAGTGGACCTAGTAGTGACCAGCGAAGAGGTGGGGCCAGGAGCTGTGACTCGACCCCTGCAACGACATATAGGTGAGTACACCCCTCCCTTCCACACACAATTCTCTTAAACAGTTAATCTTTATTCCCTATCATGCTCCAACTTACTGTCACATGATAAGGAAGTGGAAGGAGCTGATAATATACCAGTACATAAGGTGATTCAATACAAGAGTTTAATAGCTGGTAAAGCTATGCTATTTTTCACTTACTTGATAGTAAAGAATGGGACCAAGAGCTTCAGCCTAAATCTGAAAACCAAAATGGGTTCACAATATTTTTGAATAGGAAAATACATTGCCATTGTTGTATAAGACCAGTGCCATACATGGGCAGTTTATGGCACTAGTCTTATAATACAACATTGTATTATTTTATGGCTAGAGTGCAATAAACATCTAGTTTCTAGTTGACAAATAAGCACTTATGGATTGTTAGTGCCATGTGTGTGTACTTACCTATATGTGGTTGCAGGGGTTGGTTCATAGCTCCTGGCCCCACCTCTTTGCTGGTCACTACTATGTCCATTCTTTCTGCTCCAAGAGCCTTATTGTGTGTGTGTGTGTACTCACCTAATTGTGGTTGCAGGGGTCGAGACTCAGCTCCTGGCCCCTGTGTGTGTGTGTGTGTGTGTGTGTGTGTGTGTGTGTGTGTGTGTGTGTGTGTATGTATGTGTGTGTGTGTGTGTGTGTGTGTGTACTCACCTATTTGTACTCACCTATTTGTGGTTGCAGGGGTCGAGTCTTAGCTCCTGGCCCTGCCTCTTCACCAGTTGCTACTGGGCTCTCTCTCTCCCTGCTCCATGAGCTTTATCAAACCTCATCTTAAAACGATGTATGGTTCCTGCCTCCACTACATCACTTTCTAGGCTATTCCACCTCGTGACAACTCTATGACTGAAGAAATACTTCCTAATATCTCTCTGACTCATCTGTGTCTTCAACTTCCAATTGTGACCTCTTGTTTCTGTGTCCCCTCCCTGTGTGTGTGTGTGTGTGTGTGTGTGTGTGTGTGTGTGTGTGTGTGTGTGTGTGTGTGTGTGTGTGTGTTTGTGTTTGTGTTTGGGCCACTTCTGGTAGGTGTGGCATGTAATTAATAACATGTTGCTGGTGTCACCCCTTCATGGGGTCTACCTTCATGTTGGTAAATGGCTCTTCATCCAAGGAGTTACATCAGGCTTGATTACCTCCCATTCTTCAGGCACTTTGTCCTTTACAAATTTAATGCATTAACAAACATAATAATAATAGTATTATTATTATTATTATCATTATCATTATTATTATTATTATTATTATTATTATTATTATTATTATTATTATTATGATTACTTATAGTAGTTCCTGTACCATGGCATGAATAAAAGGCACAATACTGTGGCTGGAACAATTCACAGCTAATCCACAAATTGGAGATGAAAATTAGAGAACATTTGAGTTGGTCCTGAAGCATTATCAAGTCGCGACTTAATAATGGTTCAGAACCAGCTGAAACATCGTCTACTATTCATCTCCAGTTTATTGATTAGTTTAAAAGAGTATCATAGTATGTTACACATGGCTTGTTAAAAAAAATCTGCATTAAATATCATGTATCACATGTGTAGCAAATTACACATGACTCATGCATCATATGTAGTGTTAGTTGTAGCCATTATCATCATCCTTGTAGACTATGTAGATGATCACACACACACACACGTATGATCACATTACTCTATATCACACGCTACATAAACATCGATGCCACACACTTGTTGGTAGTGTTGCACGTTTAGTTGGTGTCACGTATGTAGTCATTGTCACATGTGTTCAGTGTCATACATATGTTCTTTTTCACATGCGACCTGTCACACTTGTGGCTGGTGTCACACATGGTGAGTGTTAAACATGTCAGTGTTATTATATGTATCTGTTGGTGTGTCCATGAAACATGTTGCCAGCATTACCTTGAACAGTGTTACACCAAACCAGTGTTGCCTTGAATAGTGTTACACTGAACCAGTGTTGCTTTGAGCAGTGTTACCTTGAATAGTGTTACACTGATCTTGTCACACACTAAGCCAGCGCTACATTGTGCAATGTTACACTGAGTCAGGCTTACTTTAATCAGAATTACTTTAATTAGTGATACACTGATCTTGTCACACATTGAGCCAGTGTTGCTTTGAACAGTGTTACACTGAGCCAGTGTAAACCTGAACAGTGTTACACTGAGCCAGTGTTAACTTGAAGTGTTACACTGATCTTGTCACACTCTGAGCCAGTGTTAAACATGTGAGCATTATCACACATGTGGTTAGTGCCCAATGTTGCTAAATGTAACTAATATTACATCTTATCATTGTTTTACATGTGGCCACTGTCACATGTGGCCACTGTCACATGTAGCCACTGTCATGTGGCAACTCACATGTGGCCACTGTCACATGTGGTCACTCACATGTGGCCACTGTCATGTGGCCACCATCACATGTGGCCAGTTTCACATCAATCTGGTGGACATGACTTGGTGGACACACTTTTTTTTTTACCTTGGTTTGAGTCTGGTTCTCGTGCTTTTGTTGGTGGCTTGACTTTAGCAAGAAAAGTTAGTCAATTGCTTTTAGACGCCATGTAATTGTCCCTCTAGATTTCATTTGTAAAATCTTTGTTTAATACTTGCCTTATATACTTTAAATTTAACATAATTCATATAGAGTATGTTTACTGATGTGTATATTAGAAGTACAGTGCATATATTTGATGTATATGAAGAAGTGTTTGCATTGTATGTGATTATTTTAGCTTGATGCTTTTGGATACAAGAAAAAGGAAAATACTGTTAATGAATTAGAGTGAATTTATCTTGTACTCTGTTGCTTATATTGTGTATGTTAACAAAAATGATTCAATGTTTTATTTTTTCTCTATGTGTTCTCTTTGTTTTATTCTTTGTGTTTAATTTTCCTCTATTTGTCTTCTCTTTCTCCTTTCATTTATTCATCCCTCCATTCATATCTCCAACCACTTACCACTTCATTCTTTTATCTCTCCATTCATCCATTCATTCATCCCTCCATCCTTCTTTCCCATTATGAATCCTGTTATTCATCAGTCCATCCAGTCTTATATCCCTCCTCTCCATCCCTCTCCCCACCCAACCCTACATCTCTCATATCCATCACTCTCCCCTCAGCCTTGCATCACTCCTGTCCATTCCTCTCTTCATCCAACCTTGTATACATCTATCTATCCATCTCTCTCTTCATCCAACCTTGTATACATCTATCTAGCCAACCCTCTCTTCATCCAGCCTTGTATACATCTATCTATTCATCCCTCTTTTCATCCAACCTTGTATACATCTATCCATCCTATCGTAATCACTGGTCAACACTCATTTTCGGGCCAATGATATTATTCTGATTATAGCTTAAGTTTGTGGTGTTGATTTCAAATATGTCATTGGTTCTGCTTGATTGGCTCTAGTTTTTGATAAATTTGGTATCCCATTGAAAAACATAAAAGATGTGAAAAATATATTGATCCTGTGGGGCTGACTTACAAATCACATTGAAATTATTTTTTAGATCATGTAATAACAGGTTAACATAGTAAGATAATTCAGATACCGCTAATTACTGTATATGAAATCATTGTTTGTACGATTTTCTTCTGTGTTGGTCATCAGCACAGTTTTGTTGATTGAGCAGTTGCAAGAGATACATATTGGTTATCATTGTGCAATAAAACATATTTCAAGCTTCTAATGGAACTGTCTATAAATAGCTGCCAATCTTCTGGTCAATATTCAAATCCTTGAAGAAAAAGTCCAGGGATGTTATTTCAGTATACAAGTTCTTCATCTTGGCTGAAGTAAGGAAGGAGTTCAACCTCTTGTCTGATAAGCTGTTATTTTAACTTCATGTTGTAGACAGTTCTTTTCTTCTAGTCTGGATACTAAAAGTTCAGATGCTTGCTTTGACAGACTGAGGTCACATATTAGATCTTCGAGTTCTTCTTGGGAGAACTGCTAGGGTGTTGAAATGCTTACTTCATAGTCACTTCCACTGCTGTCACCTGTGTTACATCCTAAACCCTGAGTTTCTTCAACATCTGAAGACACTGGTATGTGAATGTCTTTACTGTGTAGCACAGGTCTCCTTGCTGACTCCAGCACAGGATATTTTCACTTGACTTTCTTGTATAGATTGAAACCTTTCACATTCACCATACAGAAATAATGATCGCAATGGTGGTCTTTCGGCTCTCTCCACACCATAGGCAGACCAAAGTTTAAAGTTTTCCTTTACTATTTTTTCATTGTCATAAGCATTCTACACAGGTTTTGCAAACCATATGGGGAGCCCAAGGTTTGTCTTGTTCTCCAGTTGCCATTCCAAAATAAGCAAGATAAGCTTGTTTTACAAAATCTATGATGTTTTTTTCTGTTTTTGCAAAGAATATTCACCACAAATGTAGCAAAATGCATTGGGATTGTTTAAGCAGACTCTTCATGAAGAACTTATGTTTACCTGGAAAAATAACAAAATAAAAGATACAGTATTGTCATGTGGTCATTGTTGATACAACTCCTTTCGTTAAATATTAAATCACTCAAAAACAAAATTCTAATCTTTATTAAAACTGTCTGTATATACAAATTGTCACCACATATACATATACATGTGTTATGGCTAAGTTCCCTGTTAACTGAAGGTAGGTATGCAATATCTCGCAAACTAGAGTCAATTTGAAAAATCTACTGACATTTTCGAATTCAGCAACCCCAAAATACCCTAAATACCTTCGAATATCTTTGTTGTCATCATCCATATTTTGTTTTCTACTTAAATGATGAAGGAAATTCAATTATGAATTAAATTTATAAAGTACAGTTGCTCTCCCAACTCATATGTTCAGTACCTCAAGTTCCAACTTATAAACAAGTTCAGTATCTGAAATTCAAACTTATGAAAGTTTTTTCAGCACTTGGAATTTATTTTCCTTAACACCAAGGGTTAGTCTTGGTAATACAAACTTGCTATATTCTAGTGGTATTGCTTATGAACTTGGATTATTACTACCTTATTTCATAACTCAGATGCTCATAACTCAGGGAGCTCCTTTATATGTTGGCACTAATGCTCAATATAACACACTAATATGGGAGGGGGGAGGGTCGAGTGTCAGGTAAATTACAATAATGTTAAAGAAATGCAGAAAAAACACCAAATTATTCTACTGCTTATGTATTAAAGTTCTGCACAAATAATTTATAGATATATTTCAATAAACATTAAAAATATATAATTTAATAAAAGTACAATTTACCCAGTGGATTTTTCTGTTGTTTCAGAAGTTTGTTATATTGAGGATTAACTGTACTTCATTGAGAAAGCTTTTAATACTGTGGGTAGCTTATCACATTTTAAAAGGTATTCAAATCTATAGCTATGATGAAAATTTTTCATTCATATATACTGGATCTCTTCCTTAAAATTGTTTTAGAGCAAGTGTTTGGAAGCCAGAGGCCATTTTTCTATAGACACCCATGTTATATTTGGAGGTGTACTTCCAAGCCATAATGTGTATCCAATTTCACTAATATTTCAAATATTTAGCTAATATTTAATGTTAAGTACTGTTCCTGTTCACTTTTACAAGTGTAGTATTTACCATTGAACTAACAATAATGGTATATAAATTCTAAGTGGGGTAAATGGTACTTATATACTGTTGGTACAATTTGTTTTTTAAAGCACTGACTGTCTTCCACCAAGGTAGGGTGACCAAAAAAATATATTCACCATTATTCATTCCTTCACTATCTTGCCAGAAGTATACTGACAGTGTTTTGCTCACACAGTGAACTTTACAAAGTCAGTAGATAATACATGAGAAAGAGGAGTGCGTGTGTACACTCTTCAGTGTTCTCTTGGTCCAGTGTACACACTACAGTTATCTCTTGATGCAGTGTATACCCTGCAGTGTTTTTTGTGCAGTGTATACCCTGCAGTTTTCTCTTAGTCCAATGTACATGTTATAGTGTTCTCTTGGTTCAGTATACACACTGCAGTTGTCTCTTGGTACAGTGTTATCTTGGTGTGGTGTATACCTTGCAGTGTTCTCTTGGTCCAGTGTATACCCTGCATTGTTCTCTTGGTGCAGTGTACTTGCTACAGTGTTTTCTTACCCTCAGGTACTCTCAAGCACCTCACTTCCTTTATGTACCTGAACTTATAATTAATTTTGTGATTTATGCTCTGTTGATGTAATGAATGCTGCTGTTGTTTGTGGGCAGTATTGTTGATAATAAAGGTATCATCACTTGTTAGTGATGGCAGAACTACAGTACAGGATATAGTACAGTACAGTAGATGTGTAGGGCAGAAAGCAGCAGCATCAGCAGCTGGACTGTCTCCTTTCTCTTTCTCTCTCTTGTATCTAATTCAATATTCTTTACACATGATCACCACTCACCATTATAGTGAGGGTATCAGATACCTAGGTATTTAGTATGGGAAAATTGCTGTCAGAATATTGCAAGTGCATCTAATCATAAGTCAAACATCACAAGTCAAAACATACTAAGTCAGGACACCATAAGTCACAACATCATAAGCACAGATAATCACAAGTCAGAACATCATAATTATGCACAGATAATCACAAATCAGAGCATCATAAGTTGGGATCTACTGTATAGCTATACAAAAACTGTGTATAACAATTCATTATCTATCATTTTATTTTTGCTATATTTATTTTAACCAAATCTTGTTCTTTATAATAATAAACTCAGTTCATCCTCATGTGTAATGAATTTCCTTCAAAAATGTTGAAGGCTATGTAGTTTTCTCTGCTTTATGTTTCCTTTTTTATGTAATATTTAACTATTGATAAATAAAAAATTCTTGTTTGTGTTTTTAACTTGTGTTGAAATTAAAGATATTGTGTGTGTAACTACCTGGTAGCCTGGCCATCACTGCCCCAGTCATTACTTCTGCTCTCTTAATCCACAACCATTGTGTGTCTTTCTCTCTTTTCTCTCTCTCTCTCTTCCCACTCTCCTTCTACCTCCTTCATGTTATTCCCTTTTCTCCCATAATAAGTAAAACTTTCCAAAAGAAAGCAGGTCATGTCTAGCATTATGCACTAACTGTGGAATGTTAGCCAGGCCTGTTAATGATGTTGCTTAACCCTGCACAGGAGAACTGCCACTAACAACCTCTATCCCTCCCCACTAACATTGCAGGCTGGTAACATAAAAACTATACACTTCATGTCTCTTGCTGAGGATGATGCAGTCATTGCCACAGACATATCGATTGTGTAGGCAAGTATAACTGCACGAGCCCTTGCCTTCACCTATTGGCTCCTCTAACAGTGCCTCTTCAAGGGGGGCTCCTTGGCGTGGTGAAGAGGCTCTTGGTCTGAGGAATTAGACCTATCGGTCTTCTTCCTCAGACCGAACCTAATTACCCCCCAATCTCCCCTCCCCTATCCCATCCTCCCCATCCTCCCCTTTTTCCTTTCCTCCTCCTCCTCCCCACTCCTCCCTTTTGCCCTTCCTCTTTTTGTCCTTTGGGATTTCTCCCACAGGCGCGCTAGTTCCTAGGTAGGAGAAAGGACACCGGGGTCCATCCCATTCCGTTGAGGTTTCTTGGCGGTGGCGTAGTTTGCCGTGGAATCTGGATTGCCTAGGGATGTCCCGATCCCTCTCCGGTATCCCGGAGTAGCTTTGGGTGTCTTTTGGGCGACGGGTGTAGCTCTGGAAGCCACCTTTCGGATTCCGGGGGTGGTGGCTGAAGGAGGTATGCTTTGTGGCGGATATCCGGCCGCCCTCTCTTTTGTCCACCGAGGTAGCTCGGCAGATGTGAGGTTGCTATCCCAGATTGCTGGTTTACTGGCATGAAGGGTAGGGTATGGCACGGGTTCCATGCTGCATCTGCGCTACTAGCGGTGTCGAGTCCTCTTGGGCGCGGAGGGAGATTTCTGGCCCTTTCATCCCTCCTAGGAACTATCCCTCCCCGGTCCCCCCTTTTTTTTTTCTTTTTTTTATTTTTATTTTCTTTTCTTCTTTCTTTTTTTTTCTTAAAAACAAAAAGAAAGAAGTAACCTAACCATGGCAGCCCTAGTCCATGAACCTGGTACCCCCGGGCCCCTTCTTGATACCGCACCCCGTTCTGACCCCGCCTCGTCTTTGGACCACTCTTCAGACATTCCTCATGCCTCTGTACCTATTGCCGGTGCTGTTTCCTCACCCGCTTCAGGTACTGAGGCCTCGACTGACTCCTTCGATTTATCAGACCTTCGCTCTCCTCTGACTATGCTTCCGGCCTCTCCCTCTACGGTGCGGCAATTTTCAAATCGCCGACCCGTTCCACGTCGGACCAACTCTGGTCCCACGCCTAAACGTCAACGACAATTACCTGCTGATGATACTTCTCCACCTTCACCTTCTCGTTCTTCTCAGAAACGATCGACACGTCCTTCACTACCTTTCCACGCTCAGTTTCAGACTGAACAGTGGACTAAATTCTTCACTTTACGACCAACTTCCTCTACTGCCTATCTTTCTGACCATAGTATTGGCAAGGCACTCCTACGCCATGTTGGTAAAGATATTTCTTTTCATGCTCTTAAGAGCGGTACGCGCATCATTACCGTACAGAATGCTACCCAGGCTCGTGAGCTCTCTCGTCTTACCCATATAGATACTGTTCCTGTCACCCTTGAAAAACATCATTCCCTCAATTCTTGTAGTGGTACCGTTATTCTGCCCCATACCATAGTTCAACAAAATTTCCAGACATGTGGCACCGACATTCTAGAACAGCTGGAACTCCAAGATCTCCCAATCCTCAAGGTAGACACTTACGTTCTTCCTGCCCGTGGGCGGAGACGATACCCTAGCAATGTGGCTCGTTTAACTTTTGACAGCCGAGAACTCCCATCCTCCGTTTATATAGCAGGACATCGGTTACAAGTTCGAAAGGTGATCCCTACACCACAACAGTGTAGAAATTGCTGGCGATTTGGCCATCCAGCGAAATATTGCAGATCTATTGCCGAATGCCCAGTCTGTGGTGCCGATGACCATTCTAATACGTCTTGCAATCGATCTCCCTCTTGCCTTAACTGTCATGAGGCTCACCCTTCGTACTCTCGCCGTTGTCAGGTCTATTTAAACGAGCGGGAAATCCGTTACCTCAAAGAGACAGAAGGTCTCCCTTATGCCATGGCAGTTTCTCATCTCCGCCTCCAAGGGAGACTCCCACGTGTTTCTTATTCCCGTGTTTCAAAACGTCCCCCCACTTCTGGTATCCCATCTTCTACACCCACCTCTGTGGTTACCTCTCCCATAATCACTCCTGTATCTAATCCTTTTGCTGTCCTCGGCTCAGACGTCCCTACTTCAACGCCTCAGTCTAATCTCGCTTCTTCGAGTTCTCTCTTACAAGCCTCAGTATCGACGAGACCTCGTACGACACCTCTTCCCAATCGTCCCTCTACTTCTCAAAAGTCAAAAAAAGGTCCGGTAACACCTCCTACCCATCTTCCACCTCCTCATTTTACCCTCCCTGTCTCTGTCCCTAGTTCTTCCCCTCTCACTGGCTCAGTTACAAGTGCAGAGGTTCACCCTCCTCCTCGTAATGTACCTTCCTCCCCTGTTCCCTCCCAAGTTTCTTCCTCTTCTGCCACCTCCCAGGTTCCTGTCTCTTCTGTCCCCTGCCACGCTTCTCCAGTTCCCTCCACCCTTTCGCCCCCCCCTACCTTGGTACAGTCCAATACAGTTCCAATCTTTACTCATCCTCCCCCTACCATTCCCAATATTGTCTCCCATACGACATCTCTGAATTCCGAAACACTTGAAGCAATCTCTGAATATATTGCAGAGACCAAACCATCAATGGACACTGATCCACCTTCCGCTCTTCCTCTCTCCTCTGCTCCATCTGCGCAACTCCTTTCTTCACAGCGCACCGTTCCTTCGCTGCTTGAACATTTTCCACTGCCTCCGCATGTGGACTTTTCTAACCCTTCTAGTCCGTAGGAACCCTTACCTGCGGATTTCAAGTATCTTTATCATTGCCAATCATGGCCTTTTTACAGTGGAATATACGCGGCCTCAGGGGTAATCGGGGTGAGCTTCAGATGTTACTCTCCCAGTTTGCCCCTGTTGGTGTTTGCTTACAGGAACCAAAATTACACTCTGCTGTTATTTCTCACATCTCAGGCTATAATTTATTGTATTCTTCAGATCCTTTTCCTGATGGGACCTTTAATGAAAGTGCCCTTCTTCTCCGCACTGATATTCCGTACCATCAGCTATTTGTTCATACTTCGCTGCATTACACAGCAGCCCGTATCCACTTACATAGGTGGTATACGCTCTGTTCTTTATATCTCTCTCCTTCTCGGGCATTATCTATTCCGGATTTTGCCTTCCTTGTTTCGTCATTACCGCCACCGATTCTGTTACTTGGTGATTTTAATGCCCACCATTTCCTCTGGGGAGGGTCTCACTGTGATTCCCGTGGAATTCAGTTAGAGGCTTTTCTTGCCACCCACCCCCTCCATGTTTTAAATACAGGTACTCACACCCATTTTGATCCTCGGACTCATACACTCTCTTGCATCGATCTCTCAGTTTGCTCTTCCTCCGCCGCATTAGACTTTACTTGGTCTGTTCTCCCGGACTTACATGACAGTGATCATTTCCCAATCATTCTTACTTCCCCTTCATATTCGCCACCTCTTCGCACCCCACGCTGGCAATTTAATCGGGCAAATTGGAACCTTTACTCACACCTGACTGTTTTTAAAGAGGTTCCTTCTTCGTCCTCCATCGATGAGCTTTTACACCTCTTCTCGTCCTCCGTTTTCACCGCAGCTTCTCATTCTATACCCCAAACTTCGAGCAGGCATTCTCAGAAATGCGTGCCTTGGTGGTCTCCTGCTTGTGCTCGTGCAGTACGTTTGAAACGCGCTGCATGGGGCAGGTACCGGTACAATAGAACCACAGAGCGACTCCTTGATTTTAAACAGAAGCGTGCGATCGCTCGCCGTGTCATCCGTGACGCTAAACGCACTTGCTGGCGAGATTATGTCTCCACCATCACCTCTGCTTCCTCTATGAGTGCAGTCTGGAAAAAAGTACGAAAACTGAGTGGTAAATATTCTCCTGACCCGGCTCCTGTTCTGCGGGTTGCCGGTGTTGATATAGCAAACCCACTAGATGTTGCCAATGAAATTGGCAATCATCTGGTCCGTATTTCTCAGGGACTCCATCTATGCCCCTCATTTCTTTCCTCAAAGTCTGCCAGAGAGTTAGCACCCTTGGACTTTTCTTCTCTCAGAGAAGAACAGTATAATGTGCCTTTTACACTTCAAGAACTGGAGGCAACACTCTCAGCTTGTCGATCATCGGCAGCTGGGCCCGACGACATTCATATTCGTATGCTACAACATTTACATCAGTCAGCCCTTGCAGTCCTATTACACCTTTACAATCTTATTTGGTCACAAGGAGTTCTTCCACAGCTGTGGAAATCCGCCATTGTTCTCCCTTTCCGCAAACCAGGCACTACGGGACATGAAACCTCCCACTATCGTCCCATTGCTCTTACCAGTGCAGTTTGCAAAGTAATGGAACGTCTAGTAAATAGACGTTTAGTGTGGTATTTAGAGACACACAACAGTCTCTCCACTCGTCAATATGGCTTTCGTAAGGGACGTTCTACCATAGACCCCTTACTGCGCTTGGATACGTATGTTCGTAATGCCTTTGCGAATAACCACTCAGTTATTGCCATATTTTTTGACCTTGAGAAGGCATATGACACAACTTGGAGGTATAATATTTTAGCCCAAGCCCACTCCTTAGGCCTTCGAGGCAATCTACCATCCTTCCTTAAGAACTTTTTAACTGACAGGCATTTCCGTGTTCGGGTTAATAATGTGCTCTCCCCGGACTTTGTCCAAGCTGAAGGTGTCCCCCAGGGATGTGTTCTGAGCACAACACTTTTTCTCCTTGCTATTAATGATTTGGCCTCTAGTCTTCCATCAAATATTTGGTCATCACTCTATGTTGATGACTTTGCTATTGCCTGTGCAGGCGCTGACTGTCACCTCCTTACAGTTTCTCTCCAGCATGCAGTCGACCGTGTTTCCAATTGGGCCACCACACATGGGTTTAAATTTTCCAGCACTAAAACCCACCAAATCACTTTCACTAGACGCTCTGTCATCTCTGATCATCCTTTGTACCTCTATGGCTCACGTATCCCTGAACGTGATACAGTCAAGTTTCTGGGCCTCCTCTTTGATCGTAGGTTATCCTGGAAACCTCACATTACCTCTCTGAAGGCAACTTGTCACAGCCGGCTGAACCTTCTTAAAACCCTTGCTCATCTTTCGTGGGGAGCTGATCGTCGAACCCTCCTTCACCTACATTCCACCCTTATTTTATCGAAACTTGATTATGGTGACCAGATCTATTCAGCGGCATCTCCTGCTACTCTCTCTAGCCTTAACCCCATTCATCACCAAGGATTACGTTTATGCCTTGGTGCTTTTCGCTCTTCCCCTGTCGAAAGCCTCTATGCAGAAGCGAACGTTCCATCCTTATCCGATCGCCGTGATGCCCATTGCCTGCGCTACTATGTACGCTCTCATGATCTCCGCAATCCTTCCATTTATAGAATGGTCACTGATATTAGTAGACATTCTTTATTTGTTCGCCGCCCCTGCTTACTCCGTCCCTTCTCTCTTCGCCTTCATTCGCTCTTGTCTTCTCTTCAACTACCACCTTTCTATGTACATGTAGCATCTCACTTTTCCCTACCCCCCTGGGAGGTCCCAGCTGTTCGAGTCTGTTCTTTCTCCCTCCCTTGCTCGAAAGCCCAACTGTCTACGGTCGCTTCCCGCTCTCTTTTTCTTGACCACTTTCACTCTCATTCACATGCCATTGCTGTGTACACAGATGGCTCTAAGTCTTCTGACGGCGTAGGATTCGCTGCAGTGTTTCCGGACAGCGTCGTACAAGGGCATTTACTATCTTCAGCTAGTATTTTTACTGCTGAATTATATGCCATCCTTACAGCACTTATCCGTATTGCATCTATGCCTGTGTCATCATTTGTGGTTGTCTCAGACTCCCTTAGTGCTTTACAGGCTATACAAAAATTTGATACACCTCACCCCTTAGTCCTCCGTATCCAACTTTGGCTACGCCGCATCTTTACTAAGCATAAAGATATTGTTTTTTGTTGGGTCCCTGGTCATGTTGACGTACAGGGCAATGAACAGGCAGACACTGCTGCGCGGTCAGCAGTACATGACCTACCAGTTTCTTACAGAGGTATTCCATGTACGGACTATTTTGCTGTAATATCTTCCCACCTTCACACCCGTTGGCAACAACGTTGGTCTACTATGCTCGGCAACAAACTTCAGTCTATTAAACCGAGTATAGGTTACTGGCCGTCTTCTTATCACCAGTGTCGAGGTTGGGAGACTACTCTCTCCCGTCTTCGCATTGGCCATACTCGTCTTACTCATGGATATCTCATGGAGAGGCGTCTTGCTCCTCTCTGTGAGAATTGCCAAGCTCCATTATCAGTCAGCCACATTCTGTTGGACTGCCCACTTTATCAACGAGCACGCAGAATTTACCTCTGTCGTCGTCTTCGCCCCGCTGCTCTCTCTTTACCTTCCCTTCTCGCTGATGGACCCACCTTTCATCCGGACTCTCTTATTGACTTTTTGACAACGACTGACTTACTTCACAAATTCTGATACTTTCAGCCCTTTCTACTTGTATCTCTTGCTACCCTCTACCCCCGTACTATCCCCTGCCCCGCTGTTTTCTGTAACCTGCTGATCATCCCCCCTCCCTCCTGCCATCCAATTCCCTTGCTTCCTTCCCTACCCTGCAGCGCTGTATAGCCCTTGTGGCTTAGCGCTTCTTTTTGATTATAATAATAATAATAATCCTCTAACAGTGGTGGTTGTCTGGCTTGGAAAAGTGTCATTGATATACTCTGGACCTTGTTCCACCTTTTAAATCCTCTGGCCTCAACCATTGGTTGTGAGGGGTCTCTAAATAATGTTTTGTATTTTTTTTTTTTTTTTGGTACAATATTCTCACCTGTGGGTAACAAATATTGATAGTATACAGTGGCCTCTAATGTGCAATGGTCCCTACAAATTCGTGGTACTATGTATTCACTGATTTTAATTATTCATTGTTTTCACTGTTGTATCTCTACTGAATACATTTATATATTTAACCCTTTCAGGGTCGAGAGGCCCTCTCCTAAACTCGTTCTCAGGGTCAAAAATTTTTTGGAAAAAAAAATAATTTTTTCTTATGAAATGATAGAGAATCTTTCCTGATCATAATGACACCAAAAATATGAAATTTGATGGAAAACTTACGGAATTATGCTCTTGCGAAGTTAGCGGTCTCGATGATGTTTACCCATCGGCGATTTCGCCCACTTTGAGCCCTATTTTCGGCCAATTCCTGTGTACTAGTCAACAAAAATCATATTTATTTCGCTAGAACTCCATTTTTTCTATCAAATGAGTACAAGAAACTACCCATTTACCAATTTCAACTGTCCAATAAAGTGGTCAGAAATTGGCAATTTTACCAATTTCACACAAATTTCAGAAGATGCCAATTTCCAAATTGAGTCCAGAATAAACAAGACAGACATTCCTGGCACTAAAATAACAAGTTCTCTGTTTGTTAGTCATGTCCCCACGCCCCTCTTACATTTCTTTTGCTTTCCACTTTGAATTTTCATTCTCACAAAAAATAAAAGATTTACTGTTATGCAGACTACTGCATTAGTGTAGAAATGGTATAAATAATATCAGAGCACATGTGAAAGAATATTAGACTCACCAGTTGACGTGTATTGGACTCTTGGCATGATTTGTTTACTTTTGAACTTTGGTAAAAATCGAACATTTCTGCTACTTTGACCTCAATTTCAAGGTACTTTTCATTGTGAAACCAATCAAAATCATCTCAGTTTCTGTAATATGTCTTCCATTCTATAAAATGAGACCAGGAAACTAGAATACAACCATAAATACCATACGAAAATGCAGTGCAAAGTCACTATTTTAATCTAAAAACACAAAGTTTTTTTTTCTCATTACGCACTGTGTGCTGCAGGATTTTTTTTTATATTGCACTCACTGACCACATAGACCCATTCTTTCATATGTAGGCCTACCAGCTTTCTCTCGCTAGATTTGAAGGCGCTAGAATTTAGGCGTTCAAGTATGTCAATAACCCTGGTGCGTAAGCCGTACTAGTACTTCGGAAACCCTGAAAGAGTTAAAGATTATGATGTTCATTTCTTTTTACTTGGCACACAATCCCGAAATTGAAATCCAACAATAGAATTTTATTAAAAATGTGCTCGTGGGCTTTCCCACACCTAAGTTTCTCTTTCTAAACTTACTTTCTTACATGTCAGTATGAAGATTAGAGCATTGTTTAAAGATGTACAGTCTCTGAAACACAAAATGAGCCCAGATCTGAAACAAAATTGATCATTGAGGCAATGTTAAGGGGTACAGTATTTAGGGTTCAGGGATTTGCTGTGACCCCTTGGAACATGTCCCATATGACTTTGTAGGGAGCACTGTAGGACCATAGGGAACTGCTACTTCCTTCAGTGAATTAAGGAAATGCTTATGTATATAGTTAAGGTTGAGAAACAAAAGTGCTGCAAGTTAAATTTTATCTACCTAAAGAATCTGATATTTCTTATTTTTACACAATTGCAATTTTTTTTTTATAAAAACAGTATTAAAATTATAATTATAGATTTAAACAAGTAAATTACATCATGGCATAATACCAAGCCAGACACAACTTTTACAATTTGGTATGAAAAGTGATTATAGAAAATAAAAATGTTAGAGAATAAGACATATAAAATAGTGAAGAAATAAGCACCTCTCTGTACTCAGAAAATACACTTATCATGCTTACTATAGACCAGACAAAGCTCTTCAATAAATTACAATTAAATTTTCCTAATATTCGTATTTTATGGTAGGATATCCTAACTAATATGACCAAAATATGATTACCATACAATATATCAATAAGTAAATATTAATATTGCTTAAATATTATGATACCATTTCAAAATGTATCAAACAAGAGACTGTTGAGCGACATGTAATATTACATACAATATGACATGTAGCATTTAACACCTTTTTTTGCCTCAACAAATATAAACTAGCCAGGGTCCTCCACCTAATTTGCTATTCCACTGTAATCCAGTCTCTGACTATCGTAGCCTATGATGCTAGGCCACTTCACTATGGTGGTGAAGATTCAGTAATTTGAATGCCTCAATGAAAATAAAGAGACCCATTTTTCTGCCTAAATAGTTGGAAGATTTAAACTTTTATCAAAAGTTGCTGTGACTAATACATAACATTTGTACTGCCAATAATATAGTTTATTTTTTTTTATATTATTATATTACCTGTAATATGGCAGTAAACTTTTGTCAGTACTGTAGCAGCAAATTGGTATTAATAGTAGCAAATTATTAAGATAGCTGAAATTTGCAGTTTGTCATCTGAATGCAACTAATTTTTACTTTATATAATAAAGCCAGTTTTTCTCCATATAGTGTGTAATTTAGGTTAGATTAGGTTTTTAATGGTTAAATGAAGTAACTAAATGTAACCAGCAGTAATATGGAATAAGACTAATAAATGCAGTATTGCATAGATGCCAGACTAAATCTTGAGCAAACAAACAGGAACACATTGAGTCGACTAAATGTACATTATTGTATGTAATGCTTATTAAATATGCATATACAAATTTTAGTGTCATCGTTTCTTTACCAGCGGTTTTAAGCCAAATAAAAGTTAGTTGTTTCTCTAAAAAGATGCATTGAGAAATTGGCAACAACAGCAGCAGCAAATTATTAATGAAGTTTAATTCATTTTATGTTAAAAGCACTGAATAACAAAATAATTCTAGTAATTAACAATACCAGTAAACTCTAGCAATAGTACAGTATTGCTGCCCAGTCTAAATAACTTATCACACTGTTTTTCATCGAGCTTTTAGATGCCCTTCCTCCTTCAGTTGTTCACTTTGGTGTTCCCTTCTGTTTCTGCTGTATCTTTCATTGTAGATAATCTGCTCATTGTAACCCATAGTCTTTGCAGTCCCTCCTAAGTGAATGTCAATATTTTACTGGCTTAAGTTTGTTGGTAATGTGACTGACACTAAAATGTGAATATCAGGATTTTATTGTCATGCTTCCTCAGTCTTCATGATAGTTCCCATTGTCTGTTCATGCATCAAAATATAGTCTTGCCTTTATGTGTTAGTTCATTTACTAGTCTTAATGTAATTGGTGTTAATCTAAATAGAGGATGTATAACTTAAATAGAGTATGTATAGACATTGGCGTGAGCATGTAAGTAAAACAACAAGTCAGGAGGGCAGCTCTTTTTAATATACCTCTTCTGAGTTCTTAACTTTTTTTAAAATCTGTTAGATCTGTTGCTTTCTGATTATTGTATATTTTGTAAATATAGTGATTGGAAATGAAGAATCTAATCTTCTTTCTTTCACAGATTCTCTACATCCAGTTGCTCTTTATGGTTTAATTTTAGATTTATTTTTTCCTCTTTTTTTTTTCCATCTGCAGCTTTTTTTTATATGACCATTCTCTCTACCTTTGGTATTGTCATATATTTCATCAAATCTTTCTCCACTTCATGCATTACACAGGGAGCTTTCAACAAGCATTATTTCTAAATGAAAAATTAATAATAAGTAATCATAAGATTTCTTTATCTCAGGTTAAATTCATTACCTGGAGTTTTAGCCATCAGTAAGTGATGGAATACAGTAGGAAAACCATCCTATGCAGTGGCTATGTTGAGTAAAATGCTACACTTCTATCCTTTTAAAAATGTCATGTTGAATACTCCAGGTGATCAGTGCTGCTACACAATGTGGTGTCTCCAGTTTAGCTAATAAAATTCTCTGATAAGTGAATCTTGATTCTAGCAACTTGTAAATGGCTATACTCTTCCACAACCTTGGTTAGTTTTGTAAGAATGTTTAAAGATTTCAAGGATGGAAGTAGAAATTTCTTAATTGAGCGTTCATGTGGTTAAAAAGTGAGAGTGACCACTTCTTGAAAACTCTTATGTCCCATAATGCTTATTGTTACTGACATAATTGTTCTACTGAAGGAAACTTACTTTGTCTCTGCAGTGTACAGGATAAGTAATTAATTCTTTTGTAACACCAGCCTACCCAGTATTCATGATGCAAAAGACTTGTTTATACATATCATTCAGTTTGTTTATCATGGGCCCTGATACATGAGTTAACATGTTGTATTATCCAACAAGGACTTCTCAGCAAGATCTCATTGTTGTTTAGCTGTTGGTTACTACTGAGGTTTGTTATCTGAAGCCATATTTGTTAGTGTGTTAATCTCTATTCACTTTAACATTATCTGTTGACACTTTCTGCACTGTAGAGTCATCTGCTTTATCTTCTTTTCCTTCATTTATCCTGAGAGCACATTACAAGGCTGGTGTATTATGCAATGAGTATATCTATGACTCCTCTATCCTAGAGGAACTAATGCAGGTTTTATTGCCTGATTGATGAAGATTTCTTACAAATGTAGACAGGAGAAACAAAAAACTACAATTGCAAATAGAATAAAACAAGAGTTGGAAGGATACTGAAAAATATCTCTTAAAAAACTGAGAAGTAGACTCCTGAAATATTATCAGAGGCAGCATAGTATGTACATCAACACAAACAATGGAAACTTTATAAATTCTTATATGACAAGTTGAACACAAAAGATGGGACATCATAACCATAATCCTGCTCATGTGACTTTCAGTAGTTACATGCAAATAGGCAATCAAACATGAACAAAATGATGACTGTTATGACTGATACTCATGTTGATTGAGCTCTAGGAGCCTACTACCAGCATTGTAATGACTTTGCATCATTATAAAGGCTTTTGAATGAGAAATTTTATGTTAAAATAATTTTAATAGCAAGTATTTAAATAAAATGGCCTTGGGGAAATTTCCCACAGTAAACACCTAGGGAGAAGCAGTACCAACAGACACTATTTATGGAGAAACATTACCCATAGAAAGTAATTAGAGAGAGACATTACCAAGTAAATTTTTAAAGAGACATTTCTTGTAGAAACTATTAAACCACAGAAAGTAGTAATGGTGAGACAGTTCTCATAGAAAGCAGTTATGAATGAACGTAAACCAAAAAAATAGTTATGGAGATACATTATCTACAGAAAGAGACTTTATGAAAATGTATTACCCATAGACAGTAGTTATGGAGTATATTAAAAAGTCAAACTCCCACAGAGCGTAGTTTTCAGCAGGTGCATCATATGAGTAAACAGTTTAATACTTTTTAACAATAATATTACTTTATGAAATCTCTGGGAGGCAGATAATACAAGTGCATTGTATGTTTAACAGAAAATATGAGTGAGGTGTAGAAAGTAGTTATATTAAACTCTGCATCCAAACTTTTGCAAACAATGTCATTTATGTTTTAAAATAATAAAAATATATATTTCTTTTTCATTTTTTAGTTTGTGTTAATTTCTGCTTGCATAAATAGTGTTTTGATGAGTTACCTTTAATGAAAATTGAAATATGGAGTTGGTCCATACTATTTGCAATACTTTGTAGAAAGTAGAAATGATCACAACAATCATTCACAGTGTTAAAGCTGAAAGGAAGATATAAATAGGAAGGTTGATGCCACCACATCTGAATTTTTCTCTCTTCTTAATTCTCCTTGCATCTCTTGCCAAAAATTATCATTACTTTCATTATCCCAGTAACAAATTAATGTAAGAGCAAACAAGGCTTTAACACCGTGGACCCTTAGGTGTGAGGTGTTCAATAGGTTCATTTTATATACATTATACAAAACTGCTTTAATGAAAAAAAAAAATTAGTTTTAGAGTAATTTTATTGTGAAGAATTGAATACCTTTTAAATTACAGCATAAATACTTATTATGTGATGCTGAACACCCTGCCTGCTTGCTCTTGATACATCACTGGGTTATCCTCCTGTAACAAATGTTGCTATAGAGTCTACATTAAAGTGCAGTTTTAAAAGGCTTATATTCCACGAGGTTTGTTACTTGACAACCCCAAAAGTTACTGACTTTGAAACCGTTTCCAAAGCAGATGTTCAAAGAGAACTCTAAATATGAAAATACAGCAGAAACTTTGATGTACTGGCCCTCTGTTTAAAGGATTTCAGAGTTAATCAATAGCAAAAAGTTTGGCCAGGCAAAGGACAGCCAAAATGGGCTAAGTCCATTGATTCCGAATATTGGCCCTTAGCATAGATTTAATACAGCCTCTCCTCACTTAACGATATACTCGTTTACCGATGCCTTGGACTTACAACGGGCTCTCTGACCAGTATTTATACCTAAATAATGTATATTAGAGCTGATTTCCTCTATTCTGTTTATTTCAATATACAGTACACTACTGTATAAACATTTAAAAATATACAAGAAATTTTATAAATGGTGCAAAGATGACATTAAAACAATATCACAGATGATTGACACAAACTCACTATCATTATAGTATGCTCCTCACTTAGTGATAAAGTTGTTTAATGACGTGGTTTTAGGAACAGAACCCCATCGTTAAGTGAGGAGAGGCTGTACTTAAGTCTTTATAAGAATGACATATAAAATATTATTTTTATCTTAATTTTTTACCAGATGGATTCATACTTTGGTAAAGAATGGTGAAAAATTATAGATTTATTTAAATTGTTTTAATTCATGAATGGTTGTCTGGAGGGCAGAGACTGGGGAGGGGGAAGGAAAGGTTAGGTTATGTTAGGTTTGTCAGGAAACAGGACAAACATTCCCTGGTGCTGGTCTTAGTTATATGATGACTTGCAGCTGGACAGAAGGGTGGGTTAATAGCCACTGCACCAGTGAGAGAGGCCTCAGCCCTGGCAGAGTGGGGAGAAAAGGTGGGTGGGTGGGTTGGCTGGGAGAGAGAGGGGTGGAGGAGAGAAGGGTGGGTTGCTGGGAGCCAAGGTGGTAGGCTCAGGGCACAGATTGCTTCCCTTTCTTTATCATCCTTACTCAATAATTCACTTCCTCCACTGATTCACTTCTTGTCTGTCTCCTTGCCTTCCTCACTGATTCACTTCTTGTCTGTCTCCTTGCCTTCCTCACTGATTCACTGCCCCTCTCATTGTCTCCCTGCCTTCCTTACTGATTCACTTCACTGATTCACTACCTCACTATCTTCATTTTATGCATGTATAATGAGCTCAGTCTTTTGAGATTGTTGAAGATAGATCTATAGATTTATTATTTATGCTATATCAGTATTAGTAGGTTGGTAGACAGCAACCACCCAGGGAGGTACTACGGTCCTACCAAATGAGTGTGAAACATAAGCCTGTAATTGTTTTGCATGATGGTAGGATTGCTGATCTCTCTTTCTGTCTCATAAACATGCAAGGTTGCAGGTATGTCTTGCTACTTCTAGTTACACTTAGGTTACACTCCACATGCATGTACAAGCATATACAGTGGACCCCCGGTTAACGATATTTTTTCACTCCAGAAGTATGTTCAGGTGCCAGTACTGACCAAATTTGTTCCCATAAGGAATATTGTGAAGTAGATTAGTCCATTTCAGACCCCCAAACATACACGTACAAACGCACTTACATAAATACACTTACATAATTGGTCGCATTCGGAGGTAATCGTTATGCGGGGGTCCACTGTATATACTAATCCCTCTGGGTTTTCTTCTGTTTTCTTCCTAGTTCTTGTTCTTGTTTATTTCTGCTTATCTCCATCGGGAAGTGGAACAGAATTCTTTCTCCGTAAGCTATACATGTCATAAGAGGCGACTAAATGCCAGGAGCAATGGGCTAGTAACCCCTTCTCCTGTGTAGATTACTAAAAATAAGGAAAAGAAAAACTTATAAAACTGAGATGTTTGAATGTGCATGGATGTGGTGCGGATGATAAGAAAGAGATGATTACTAATGTTATGAATGAAAAGAAGTTGGATGTCCTAGCCCTAAGTGAAACAAAGCTGAAGGGGGTAGAGGAGTTTCAGTGGGGAGAAATAAATGGGATTAACCCAGGAGTATATGAGAGAGTTAGAGCTAAGGAAGGGGTAGCAAAAATGTTGAAGGATCATTTATGGAGAGAGAACAGGAAATATGAATGTATAAATTCAAGAATTATGTGGATTAAAATAATAGTCGGATGTGAAAAGTGGGTCGTAATAAGTGTGTATACACCTGGAGAAGAGAAGATTGTAGAGGAAAGAGGGATTTTGGGAGATGTTAAGCGAGTGTGTAGGAACTTTTGAGCCAAGTGAGAGAGTAATTGTGGTAGGGGACCTAAATGCTAAAGTAAGAGAAGCATTTAGAGAGGATGTGGTAGGTAAGCTTGGAGTGCCAAGTGTAAGTGATAATGGGGAGCATTTGATTGAACTTTGTATAGAAAGGGGTTTGGTTATAGGTAACACATATTTTAAGAAAAAAGGGATAAATAAGTATACACAATATGATGTAGGGCGAAACGATAGTAGTTTGTTGGACTACGTATTGGTAAGTAAGTTTATTCAGGTATACACAAATACAGTTACATAGAATTATCATACATAGCAGCATATGTGTAGAGAACCTAGGATAACCCAAAAAAGTCAGACACAGTGACTTATTTCCATTGGGTAGACTTCAGGATGTACATGTTTATAGAGGGGCCACAGATATGTTTGCTCACTTTTTAATTATAGCAACAGTGAAAGTACAAGGTAGATTGGATACAAGGAGAATGGAAACAGCAAGTAAGAGAGAAGTGAAGATTTATAAACTAAAGGAGGAGGCAGTTAGGGTAAGATATAAACAACTGTTAGAGGACAGATGGGCTAGTGAGAGTACATATAGGCAGTGGGGTAGAAGATGTATAGGGTAAGTTTAAGAATATAGTGTTAGAGTGTTCAGCAGAAGTTTGTGGTTACAGGAAAGTGGGTGCAGGAGGGAAGAGGAGTCAATGGTGGATTGATGATATAAAGTGAGCAGTAAGAGAGAAAAGGTTAGCATATGAGAGGTTTTTACAGAGTAGAAGTGATGCAAGGAGGGAGGAGTATATGGAGAGAAAAAGAGAGGTTAAGGGAGTGATGAAGAAATGTAAAAAGAGAGCAAATGAGAGGGTGGGTGAGATGTTATCAAGAAATTTTGTTGAAAATAAGAAAAAGTTTTGGAGTGAGATTAAAAGTTTTGGAGCGAGATTAATAAATTGAGAAAGCCTAGGGAAAGAATGGATTTGTTAGTTAAAAATAGGAGAGGAGAGTTATTAAATGGAGAGTTAGAGGTATCGGGAAGATAGAGGGAATATTTTGAGGAATTGTTGAATGTTGATGAAGATAAGGAAGCTGTGATATCGTGTATAGGGTAACGAGGAATAACATCTTATAGGAGAGAGGAAGAGCCAGTTTGTGAGTGTGGGGGAAGTGCATGGGGCAGTGAGTAGAATGAAAGGGGGTAAAGCACTGGGATTGATGGGATAAAGATAGAAATGTTAAAAGCAAGTGGCAATGTAGTTTTAGAGTGGTTAGTGTTTTTATTTAATAAATGTATGGAAGAGGGTAAGGTACCTAGGGATTGGCAGAGAGCATGCACAGTTCCTTTGTATAAAGTCAAAGGGGGTAGAAGAGAGTGTAAAAATTGTAGGGGAATAAGTCTGTTGAGTGTACCTTGTACAGTGTATGGTAGAGTTTATTATTGAAAGAATTAAGACAGAGAGCAGGATAGGAAATGAACAAGGAGGCTTTAGGAGTAAAGAATAAAGAGGTATTTGTGGCATTTATGGATTTGGAAATGGCATATGATAGGGTGGGTAGGGGGGCAATGTGGCAGATGTTGTAAATGTATGGAATAGGAGGCAGATTATTGAAAGCAGTGAAAGGTTTTTATGAGGATAGTGAGGCTTAGGTTAGAGTATGTAGGCGAGAGGGAGATTATTTCCCAGTAAAAGTAGGTCTTAAACAGGGATGTGTGATGTCACCATGGTTGTTCAGTATATTTGTAGATGGAGCCGTAAGAGAAGTGAATGCTCGGGTGTTTGGCAAGAGGTGTGGGGTTAAAAGATAAAGAATCTAACACAAAGTGGGAGTTGTCACAGTTGCTCTTTGCTGATGACACTGTGCTTTTGGGGGATTCTGAAGAGAAGTTGCAGAGGTTAGTTGATGAGTTTGGTAGGGTATGTAAAAAAAGGAAGTTAAAAGTGAATAGAGGAAAGAGTAAGGTGATGAGGATAAAAAATATTAGGTAATGGAAGACTGGATATCAGATTGGAGGGAAAGAGTATGGAGGAGATGAATGTGTTCAGATATTTGGGAGTGGATGTGTCAGCAGATTGGTCTATGAAGGATGAGGTGAATCATAGTATTGACAAGGAGAAAAAGGTGAGTGGTGCACTGAGGAGTCTGTGGAAACAAAGAACTTTGTCCATGAAAGCAAAGAGGGGAATGTATGAGAGTATAGTTATACCAATGGTCTTGTATGGATATGAGGCATGGATTGTGAATGTTGCAACAAGAAGGCTGGAAGCAGTGGAGATGTCATGTCTGAGGGCAATGTGTTGTGTGAATATAATGCAGAGAATCCATAGTTTGGAGATTAGGAGGAGGTGTGGGATTACCAAAACTATTATCCAGAGGGCTGAGGGAGGGGTTATTGAGATGGTTTGGACATGTAGAGAGAATGGAATGAAATAAATTGACTTCGAGAGTGTATAAATCTGTAGTGGAGGGAAGGCAGGGTAGGGGTTGGCCTAGGGAAGGTTGGAGGGAGGTGGTAAAGGAGGTTTTGTGTGCTAGGGGCTTGAACTTCCAGCAAGCATGCGTGAGCATGTTAGACAGGGGCAAATGGAAACAAATGGTTTTTAGGACTTGAAGTACTGTTGGAGTGTAGGCAAAGTAACATTTATGAAGAGATGCAGGGAAACTGGCAGGCTGGACTTGATTCCTGGAGATGGGAAGTACAGTGCCGGCACTCTGAAGGAGGGGTGTTAATATTGCAGTTTTATAACTGTAGTGTAAGCATGCCTCTGGCAAGACAGTGATATAATAAATGCTGAACGTTTTTCTTTTTCGGGCCACTCTGTCTTGGTGGGAAACGGCCGATGTTAATAAAAAATAAATATAGTAGTTGAGGGGTATGGATTATCAGGTGGAGGAATGTTGTTGGTAAGGCAGGGTTGTGGGAGCCCAGGAGTAATATTGTTGGATATTGGAGGGTAATGGGAGCCCGGGAATAATGTTTTGGTAAGGCAGGGTTGTGGGAGCCCCAAAATAATGTTGGTAAGACAGGATTGTGGGAGCCCAGGAATAATGTTGGCAAAGTAGGGTTATGGGAGCCCAGGAATAATGTTGTTGGTAATGCAGGGTTGTGAGGGCCCAGGAGTAATATTGTTGGTAAGGCAGGGTTGTGGGAGCCCCGGAATAATGTTGGTAAGGCAGGGTTGTGGGAGCCCAGGAATAATGTTGGTAAGGCAGGGTTGTGGGAGCCCAGGAGCAATGTTGGTGGTAAGGCAGGGTTGTGGGAGCCCAGGAGTAATGTTGGTGGTAAAGCAGGATTGTGGGAGCCCAGAAGTAATGTTAGTGGTAAGGCAGGGTTGTGGGAGCCCAGGAGTAATGTTGGTGGTAAGGCAGGGTTGTGGGAGCCCAGGAGTAATATTGGTGGTAAGGCAGGGTTGTGGGAGCCCAGGAGTAATATTGGTGGTGAGGCAGGGTTGTGGGAGCCCAGGAGTAATATTGGTGGTAAGGCAGGGTTGTGGGAGTGCAGGAGTAATATTGATGGTAAGGCAGGATTGTGGGAGCCCAGGAGTAATATTGGTGGTAAGGCAGGTTGTGGGAGCCCAGGAGTAATGTTAGTGGTAAGGCAGGGTTGTGGGAACCCAGGAGTAATGTTGGTGGTAAGGCAGGGTTGTGGGAGCCCAGGAGTAATATTGGTGGTAAGGCAGGGTTGTGGGAGCCCAGAAGTAATATTGGTGGCAAGGCAGGGTTGTGGGATCCCAGGAGTAATATTGGTGGTAAGGCAGGATTGTGGGAGCCCAGGAGTAATATTGGTGATAAGGCAGGGTTGTGGGAGCCTAGGAGTAATGTTAGTGGTAAGGCAGGGTTGTGGGAGCCCAGGAGTAATGTTGGTGGTAAGGCATTGTTGTGGGAGCCCAGGAGTAATGTTGGTGGTAAGGCAGGGTTGTGGGACCCCAGGAGTAATGGTGGTGGTAAGGCAGGTTGTGGGACCCCAGGAGTAATGGTGGTGGTAAGGCAAGGTTGTGGGACCCCAGGAGTAATGGTGGTGGTAAGGCAGGGTTGTGGGAGCCCAGGAATAATATTGGTGGTAAGGCAGGGTTGTGGGAGCCCGGGAGTAATATTGGTGGCAAGGTAGGGTTGCGGGAGCCCAGGAGTAATATTGATGGTAAGGCAGGGTTGTGGGAGCCCAGGAGTAATATTGATGGTAAGGCAGGGTTGTGGGAGCCCAGGAGTAATATTGGTGGTAAGGCAGGGTTGTGGGAGCCCAGGAGTAATATTGGTGGCAAGGCAGGGTTGTGGGAGCCCAGGAGTAATATTGATGGTAAGGGAGGGTTGTGGGAGCCCAGGAGTAATGATCCAGTCAAGATATGTTCAGTCAGTTCTATCATCTATCTCTACTCTGTTAGCATACTACTACTGCTACTATTATTACTGCTGCACATTCTCTCTCTCTCTCTCTCAATCTCTCTCTCAATCTCTCTCTCAATCTCTCTCTCTCTCTCTCTCTCTCTCTCTATCTCTGTCTCTGTCTGTCTCTGTCTCTCTCTGTCTGTCTCACTGTCTCTCTCACTGTCTCTCTCACTGTCTCTCTCACTGTCTCTCTCTCACTGTCTCTCTTTCTCTCTCTCTCTTTCTCTCTCTTTCTCTCTCTCTCTTTCTCTTTTTACACAGGGTTTGACAAGGTTAAGGATCTCTAGCTTTATTGACAAGCTATTTACAGGTTAAGGATTCATAACTTTATTGGTAAGCTAAGAGCTGTTACCTACATCTGCTCATTTGAAAGCATTTTTATTGTTATGAAACATACAAGTAAGGAACAGGATGAAGTTAGAGTCATCTATGGGACAGCATTTTCATCTGATCAACTGACTTTATCTCGTTGACATCATAATGCTGTACAAATGTGTTCCAGACTTGAGTCATCCTGGGAATAAATGATCTCAGATGAAGTGATGTTCTGGAGAAGGGTACAGCCAGAGTGAAGTTGCTGCTTTCTGCCCATCTTGTGGTATAGAAACTTGCATCATGCTGTCCTCGAAGTGGATCCAAGTGTGGTACTTTGGCAATATTGGCCTTGTACATAACAGTAAGGCCACCCACATCCCTCCTGTGTTGAAGGCTCTGCTGAAATGACAGATCTGTCCAGGATTGGTCCAGGTGAGAGATGAGATGTCTTGCTCTGTTCTCTATTCTGTCAAGCAGTCGCAGATGAGAAAGAGGGGCAGGCGAACCAAGAAAGTGGAACATACTCAAGGTGTGAGTGTACTTGTGCCTCGTACAAAATCTTGCAACCCCTGCTGTCAAGAAGATGCGAGATACGGCGAAGTGCTGTTAGCTTCCTGGCTGCCTTGTTTGCAAGATATACAACGTGGTTTTTCATGGTCAGTTTTGAGTCAAATTTCACCCCAAGGATATCAACTTCTTCTCCAGGTGCCAACACCCTCCCATTCATCCTTACTACTGCACCAGCATTACCATCATGGTGCCTAGAGATCATCATCATTTGTGTTTTCTTAGGTGCAAATGTTACTTGCCATCTATTTCCCCAAGCTGATATAGCTCTGAGCTGGTGATTGATGTAGCTTAGAGCAGCTGGCATTTCTTCTCTTGGATAAGTGAATGTCAGTGTACAGTCATCTGCATATGCATGTGATTCTGGGATGAGATGAAGAAGGTCATTAAAGTAGACATTTCATAACAATGGTCCCAGGACACTTCCTTGTGGAACACTTGCCCCAATAGGATGTCTTGCTGATTCCGTTCCATTGAGAACTACTCTTAGAGATCTATCATGAAGGTAATCACTGAGGAAACACAGTGTAGAGCCTGCAATTCCCAGAGC
>NC_091298.1:68088632-68128632 GCF_038502225.1 Cherax quadricarinatus
TGAGACCATCACAAATCCGGCAATCAGTTATTCGGTTCCTTCAGTTATTCAGCACTAATTTTGGCTAGCATAATTTCAAGTTTCCAGGGTCGCCACACCAATTTGCTGGTACTGTTTGGTGGCGCTACTTGCTGCATAAGTCATTCCAATTTCTTTTTCTCCATTTATTGTTTTAACCTGCTTAATTTTAGCCCTAGCCATGGTTCCAATGAATAAAAGAAATGCTTCTCATTATGTAAAGCACCTGCACAGTACATTATCCATTAAAGATAAGGTGGCTTTGAAGCCACTGTCAGTTACCATGAGCTCAGTCTCATGATGCAGGAGAATATGCTTTATTATTACGCTAATATCAACATTACAGCTTATTTGCCTATCACAATTGATCTAATATGACATAATAAACAATATAAATAGCATAAAACATGTTAAATACTCCAGAATAAATAATATTTGGCATAATAATGAGCAGTTCGACGGAGGTATGAAGAGGATATGATATACAATACCATTCTGCTATCCCTGTCTTGGGGGCTTATATTAGAGAAAACGAAGTATAGCACAGGGCTAACTGTGATATACACTCGTTCTGCACCATAAACCTGAAACAAAAGAGTTATTTTCTCTATATAGATTATCACACATAGCAGCATATGTGTAGAGAACCTAGGATAACCCAAAAAAGTCAACGTGGCTTATTTCTAGTACCTGGCTTGGGTTAGACATATATGATTTTTGGTAAATATTCGATTCCCAGCCAGGGTAGAAACATTAGGCGTGTTTCTTTACACCTGTTGTCTATGTTCACCCATCAGTAAATGGGTACCTTGGTGTTAGCCAACTGGTGTGGGTGTTATCCTAGGACACTGACCTAATTTTCTTGAAATACTCTGCATAACAATCGGCTTTCTATACAGTAATATGTCACTGATGTCAGCTAGGCCTGTATACTTTGTACATGTACGTGTAGTAAATAAAGATATTATTATTATTATTATTATTATTATTATTATTATTATTATTATTATTATTTTCTCAATTGTTTGTTGGGTTATCTTATTCATACTTGGGCAATGTATGATGGAAAGATACTTCTTAATAAATAAATAAATAAACGTACACCAAAAATGAAAGAAATCAGACCATAAATAGCGGAATTCACTTCTCAGCCATTAGCGGCCGCTTAGCGGTATTTTTTTGTATGGTTTTTATGGTTATATTCTCATTTTTTCGGTCTCATTTGATAGAATGAAGGACATATTACAGAAATAGATATGATTTTGATTGCTTTCATAACAAAAAGTACCTTGAAATTGGGCTCACAGTAGCGAAAATGTTCTATTCTTTAGCAAAGCTCAAATTCCAATACGGAGTCAAGAATGGGTTGACATTATTTATATAATTATTACAATAATGCAACAGTCTGCATAACAGTAAATCTTCTATTTTTTGTGAATAAAAATTCCAAATGGTAAGCAAGTGGGGCCTGGAACAGTACATGCACAATATATATTGTGCATGTACTACTCTACTAAATGAAGAATAAATGACACTTACCTTTATTGAAGATGCAGCAATGACTGATGAGACACTGTGTCCTGGGAGTGCCTTTTCCTCCTGAGTACTGTAGGTCCTGTTTGGCATTTTCTTCCAGAACAGGCCTTATCACACTGTGTATGCCACTACGATTCTTAAATCTCTCAAACCAACCTTTGCTGGCTTTAAATTCACCAATATGAGCACTAGTTCCAGGCATTTTTCCCTGTTCACCTGGGTGTTAGTCGACTGGTGTGGGTTGCATCCTGGGAGACAAGATTAAGGACCCCAATGGAAATAAGTTAGACAGTCTTCGATGACACTGACTTTTTTGGGTTATCCTGGGTGGCAAATCCTCTGGGGTTAATTGTTTCTTGGTATTCTCAATAAGCCACACCAACAACGGTGCTACAGCAGCAGCAGCAGCTGACAGTGATACAGCAGCAGCAGACGATGCTACAGCAGCAGCAGACGGTACTACAGCAGCAGCAAACAGTACTACAGCAGCAGCAGCTGACGGTGGTACAACAGCAGCAGCAGCTGACAGTGCTACAGCAGCAGCAGACGATGCTACAGCAGCAGCAGACGGTACTACAGCAGCAGCAGATGGTACTACAGCAGCAGCAGCAGCTGACGGTGGTACAACAGCAGCAGCAGCTGACAGTGCTACAGCAGCAGCAGACGATGCTACAGCAGCAGCAGACGATGCTACAGCAGCAGCAGATGGTACTACAGCAGCAGCAGCAGCTGTACCACCAATAGTAGCGATGGTTGATTGGGGTTTATTATACAACCTGGCCAGCTCGGAGACACGCACTCCACTTTCATACTTATCAATGATCTTTTTCTTCATCTCTATAGTAATTCTCACCCTTATTGCTTAAGGGTTGGCACTAGAAGCTTTCTTGGGGCCCATGGTCACTTATTTTGCAGATAAAATCACCAAAAACACTGTAATAATACGAAATGTTCCGATTGTATGCTTGGATGTTACCGCGGAGGCTGGCTGGTAAACAATGCCACCGGCGGCACATGTGAGGCTGGCTAAGGGCGCACATTGGACGCATCTCGGACAAACAGCGGTGAGCGGGTTTTTGAGCGGTATGTGAGGCAAAATTTTTGTGATAAAAGCGAGCGGTATGCGGATTAAACGTTATGTGATGCCAACGGTATGCGGGGGTCCACTGTATTCTTGTTTTTTTGGTCTTGTTTGATAGAATGGAAGATATATTACAGAAATAGACATGATTTTGATTGCTTTCATGACGAAAAGTACTGTACCTTGAAATTGAGCTCAAAGTAGCGGAAATGTTCGATTTTTGCCGATGTTCAATGAACTTTGTGTAAGTCAAGTTGGTTAATTTTATTAAGTGTATTCTAACCTAACCACTGTGTAATCCAGTAAACTCAGTAATCTGGCACACTACAGGTCCCAATGATGCCGGATTTGTGATGGAGGACCTGTAGTACAATTAATGATACAAAGATACATTTTTAAGTTTGTAATAATGGCTTAATAGTTAAGGGATAATAAAATATTTGGGAGAGTTGCCTTAAATTTGGTTAGAGTTTAGCATAGTGTGGGTATGATTGTTATTGAGAGATGAGATGATTTTTTAGCATAGTCCTAAATTGATTTTTGGGCAGGGAACCTCTTGCTTTTTCAGGCAAAGAGTTCCAGATCTTCGGGCCCTTCATGTGCATTGCATTTTTGCATAGTATGAGATGGACATGAGGGATGTCAAAAAGTGTTTTGTGCCTCATGTTATGCCTTTGTGTTCTGTTGAAGCTGTCTAGAAGTTTGAGTGGAGGGATGATATTGGAGTTTAATGTTCTTTATATATATAGTAAGCACAATAATAAGTTTGTATCTTTTGTACATATATTAAGTAAGTTCAAGCTTTTGAAGAGTGGTGGGGGTGTGTTGTCTGGTGCAGGAGTCTGTGATCATCCGCACTGCCTCTTTTTGTTGGGTTATTAAAGGTTTAAGGTGATTGGCCGTGGTAGATCCCCAAGCACAAATACCATAGTTGAGGTAAAGGTATATTAGAGAGTGATATAAAGTAAGGAGTGCTCTTTGGGGTACATAATATTGTATCTTGGAAAGGATACCTACTGTTGTGGAAACTTTCTTAGTTATATGCTGGATGTGGGTCTGAAATTTAAGATTACAGTCAAGGTGGAGACCTAGAAATTTGCCCTCAGTGTGTCTTGTAATGGGTGAACCATTTATCGATATGTTTAGCTGGATATTTAATGCTCTGTTTTCAGAAAGCATGAAGTAGGTTTTGTCTGTATTAAGGGTAAGTTTGTTGTTTGTCATCCAGTTTAATATTTTATGTAGCTCGCTGTTTACTGTGTTACTAAGTATAGCTGGGTTTGGGTGGGAGAAGATGTAAGTGGTGTCATCTGCGAATAGAACTGGTTTAAGGACTCGCGGTGCATTTGGGAGGTCATTGATGTAAATAAGAAAGAGTAGAGGACCTAGGACACTTCCCTGTGGCACTCCAACAACTACAGGCTGAGTGTTGGATGTCATGCCATTTGTGTATACATTCTGGTGTCTACCACTTAGATAAGATTTTAGGTAATTGAGAGAGTGTCCTCTGACTCTGTAATGCTCTAATTTTAGGTGCAAGATATTGTGGTTTACTGTATCAAATACTTTCTGTAGGTCTATGAAGAGCCCCAGAGGATATTCATTTTTTTCATGTGCTGTATATAATAATTTGAGCATCTAAATAATTGCATCATTCGTGCTTTTTTTGACCTAAACCCAAACTGGCAGGGGTTCAGTAGATTTGTTTATGTACCATTATGTGTATACCATGACATAATATAATCTAGATTTGATCTACCACGACAAATCCCATTTAACTCCCTTTGAATTATGTTAAGTTTGTTATACTTAATTTTGGGTTGCATAATCACTACAATTACTACTGCTATGACCATTATAAATTACTGTTACCACTACTACTACTTTTGACTATTACCACTACTAATATCACTGTTACTACTGCTATTACTACTATTATTACTACTACTAATACAACTACTACTTTTACTACTACTACTGCTACTACTACTACTGCTATTACTACTACTACTACTACTACTACTACTACTACTACTACTACTACTCTCTACTTGCACTCTAGTACACCTACCATATTGCCACTATCAATTATATCTACTGGCTGTTACTCACTACTACTGCTGTTACTACTATCACTTACTACTGCTACACACCACGTACACCTGCCACCACTCACCACCACCTACCACTCACCACTACTACACCACCTACCACTCACCACCACCACACCGTTCCACCACACCTCACACCACTCACCACCACCACCAATACCACCACACTCCACCACCACCATCACTTATCACCACACTCACCACCACATTACTACACCACTAACTCACTCTACTATCACTACACCACCACCACTACACACCACCTTCTTCTTCTTCTTCTTCTTCTTCTTCTTCTTCTTCTACTACTACTACTACTACTACTACTACTACTACTACTACTACTACTACTACTACTACTGCTGCTGCTGCCACCACTCCCACCACCACTGCTGCTGCCACCACTATTATTTCTACTACTATTACTATTACTACTACTCCTATTACTGTTACTGCCACTACTACTACTACTGCTAATAATAATAATAATAATTTATTCATAACATTTGCAGAATCAACACATAATATATAAAGAAAGTTGTGAAGGTTGTTGATAGATGGCATCATGAATAGTATGGTAAACAAGTTAGAGCATCCTTGTGAATTATTGTCCGTTTTAGTAGATATTCCATTAAAAATAGTTGTTATAGAAAATAAATTAATGTTGTATAAGCCAGAAACTGAAGTAGTGAAGAATTGAAGAATAAATAATTTATATTAAAATGCAATTCGAGTTTTTTATGCATGAAAACATTACATGTATTTGGTAATTGTGAATAAGTCCCATGGAAAAGTAGTAGACTATATATTCAACAAGACTTAACCTTTGAAAATTAAATTTTAAGTACTGTATGAGGAAATATTTACTTTTTATTTATAAATAATGATAATAAGTACATGGTTATGAGTGCAGGTATTTGTAAATAAGCCACTATTAAATATTTTTTAAATTTTCAGACAGTTTCAGACAGGAAAGGTAAGGTAAATGTTTGAAAATGGGACACTTGAATGCATCTGCTCAGTGACATGTCAGTTGGGTTATGGCTTTATACTAGAACTTTTATCATAGAAAATTAAATTGATGGCCAAATTGTACACATGTGGCATTGATGACCCAGCTGGTGAGAGCTTGGCTGTGTTCATGTGTTGCATGTTCCAATGTTTACTGTTGTAGAGACTGCTGTTCAACACCACACGCATCGCCTAATTATTATTTTTTAAATATTTTGGTTTGGAATGTATGTGCATTGCAGAAGTGCTGTATATTCTAGCCAGCAGTAACAGCAGCAGTTGAGGTGCATTGGCGGCATAGCATGAGGGTGTCGCATGCCTATTTCTTGTCTTGTGATATAAGTTTGACAATATATTTACTTTCGGGAGAGTCAAAGCCGGCTTCTTGCAGTGTTTGTATTGTTGACTTTTGTAGACATAGCTACTTGATCAGTTAACTATAATTATATTATTAATAAATTTGACAAGAGTTAGCAGTTTGAACAATGTGTGGAGATGAGTATATTGTGGTAAGTGTTGATGTGTTGCCGGTGTTGGCTCCCCTAGATGTGGCCACAGCTGATATTTCCCTCCTTCACAGCAGCCCGGTGTTGTCACGGGCCCTCACCTGGCATCCTCCGCCGGAGTCGGAGCAGATGGACAGCCGCGCCTACGTGCAGAGAACGCACTCGACGCTCTGTTAGACGAACTCCAGACCTTTGCTCGGCCGCCATCAGAAGCTAGTAGTCGCAAGAGTAGTGTGGATGTGACCCCTGCCACACCCCTGGCCACTGCTGCACCTGCCTCACTCACTGTCACTTCTACCCTCACCACAAGCACTGGTGTAAGGCGATTGCCATCTTTTCCCAGCTCAGACTCCCAGTCTTCTCCAGTTAAGACACCAGCAAACATATTTCCTGGGGCATCCAGCACTCTTCCAAGGATAGCCAATCAGGCACCGCCTCCACCCCCTCGAGATGATCACCGCCTCAGCTTTACATCATCCACATCTTCAGGTTCATCAAGGTCATCACCACGTTGTAGTATTAGTGGAGAACCTCACCGCTTGCCACCTCCGCCACCACCACGTACATCATCCAGGTCACCAATGTTGTCACCATCATCACCAATAAGTCCAGCTCTGAGGTCAGTGTCAATGCCTCCAGGTGGTATAGTGGCCACCATGGTGGGTGGGGTGCTGAGAAATGCTGAGGGCCGTGAACTTTATGGTCCTGTTCTGCGCCAACGGCCTCCACTAGGGCGAGGGTCATTTAGCGAAGAATCTACAGCATCATCTGCCTCCACCAACAGTTCTACCAGTAGTGCCAAGGCTGGCCAACTATCCTCCAACAGTAGTAGCACTGAGAGTGTCAACTCTCAGGAGGGTGCAGCAAGCTCTCGCCAAGAAAATACTAGTAGTGTGCCTCCAACACCTCCACCCAAACAGAGGCAAGAGAACCTAGAAGCACGACATTTAGAGCTGTTGAGGCGGCAGAAGCAGCTGCAAGAACAGTATCAAAGGTTGCAGTCACTGCAGAGGTCAGGAGGCCGTCCAACACCTTCAAACATTGATCTGAAAAAAACAGGAAGTGAAAGCAACCTGACAGCACGACTGGGGCTGTCTTTGGCTCCTGCTGCTCATGGATCACTCTCCAACCTCACTTCTCCCAACCCTACACACATCTCCAATACAAATACCCTCCCTAATCCTAAGACTTCTTCTGCAACCTCCACTGGTGGGGGTGACAATCACCCCACCACCAAACGCAGCAGTGGAGGCATTGTTGAGACAGACATTCTCTGAAGAGAAGCACTGTTGTTGATAAACCAGATAAGATAATGTTCTTCCCTTTCTCACAGGGTAAGGAAATGTATATATGTAAAGTTTTTACATACACAAAAACTGCCAACAGAAATAATTAAGGAAGAACCTACCTTGCAACATACGCTTTTTTTTAGGGCTCATTTTGCATCATTTGACAATGCATAATTTTTGTCATGTTAGAAAAATCAAAAACCTTATACCTACCAGTTTTTTAAATAAATGAAGACATTTCTTTTTTTTTTACTTGGAAGCATTGAGTCCCCAAAATGTGAGATAAAACTATTGCTCAACACCCAGGACATGAAAGGCTCTCAGCTGAAAGCTTTAATTACATCAACTTTTCAGGCAAAAATTATGTACCACATACCATTCTGCACAGGATTTTTGTTTTTTGAATCTAAGATAAGCTTTATGTATGTAATCTACTTGTGATTTTAAAGACAGTATTATAAATTAATACAGTACAGTGGTTCAAAGAAGCACATGATTGTTATGGAAGACTGTAGATGTAACCTAGGATAAAATCTTAGAGCAATTGTGACAACTTTTTTGAAAAGTTGTAACTAGGGTTTTCACTGAGAAGTTGTAAGCTGTGTGAGAATGTTGTTAAGTTGTTTGTAGGTCTGTATTCTGAGAGAGAGAGAGAGAGACTGCCTTCTGCTTCTAATTAATTATACATTTCAGTATCATGATGTATCATACAGTATCATGACATATGCTATATCATGCAGTATCATGATGTATCATGCAGTGTCATGCTGTATTATACTGTTTCATACAGTATCATGTATCATGATGTGTCATGCAGTATCATGAAGAATCATGCAGTATCATGATACTATATCATACAGTATCATGATGTATCATACAATATCATGATGCATCATGCACTATCTTGATGTATCATGCAGTATCATACAGTTTCATACTGTATCATACAGTATCATAATGTATCATGCAATATAATACAATATCAAGCTGTATCATAGTGTCATGATGTTTCATGCAGTATCATGATGTATCATACTGTGTTATATAGTATCATGCTGTGTCATACAGTATCATGATGCATCATGCAGTATTATTATATATCATGATACTGTATCATACAGTATTATGATGTATCACACAATATCATGATACAGTATTGCATGCTATTCAGTATGATAATGTGTCAGTCAATATCATACTGTATTGTACAGTGTCATGATGTATCTTGATGTATCATACTGTATCATGATTTTTCATGCGGTATAATATGGTATCATGATATGTCATATAGTATCATGATGCATCGTGTATTATCATACAGTATCATGATGTATTATACTGTATGATCCGATATCATACAGTGTTATGCTGTATCATACCGTATCATGATGTATCAGTAAGAAAAGGACATCTTATCTAATGAAACTATGGTGAGTATTAGTTTTACTGCTAGTGCATAAACTATGACTTATTTGTGTACTAAACATTAGTAAATTTTTGGAAAATACTATCACACTATGTGACACATAGATCTGCTTATATATTTAATAAGCAGTGTATTATTGTTTGTATTTCTGTTAGACTGAAAATATCTGTTTATATAGCAGGCCTAATATGCCAACCCTTAAACTGTGTATATATTTATAGTGCAGTGTAGGGAGCTGAGCACATTAAATTTGTATGCAGAAATCATAGCGGGTTCAAACGAAGATCTGTCAGGTGAGCATCTTGGCTCTTATGTGCCAAATTTATTTACAGCCAAAAATATTCTTGTTCTTAATACCACAAGAGAAATGGTTTGTAATATTCTGACTCTCATGACATGAGGACACAATTTTGCTGAAAGAGAACACTGGTGGCATTGTATAATAGAATACCAGAAAGCAGTGACAATGATATCAGTGGTGCTACATACATGTGTTTTATAACACAGTATATGAGAGATAAATGTATGCAAATAAGCAGACTTGTTAGGTTGTTGCTGAGATGTGCAGTAATGACGAGTGTATTTATTTTGTGTCGACTTGTTTCACAAACTCTCACAAAGTGAAACATATGTAAGATGATAGTCAACCTATGTGTATAGTGTAAATACTGTACTTCAATACCTGTGAAAAAAAGTATTTTATATGTATTATAAAATATATTTTGGTGCTATGCTGTATTGCGACACCCTGCTTCACTAGGCTTCAGCCCCGCAAGTTCCTCACTTTATAGAAGGGTAATGTGTTCATATTTTGTACTAATTTTTCATATTTCTATACTGTTTTACATGCTCTACAATATCATAAGAAACGAGAATAACTCACTCTTCAGTCTAGGGATGGCAAGGTCCTTTCACTTTCCTCCCATGCACAGTTTAAGGGTTAATACAGGTTACTTATTTCAAGTTCAGTTAAAAAGTATCCAATGTCAATCAGAGAATGGTGAGATATTGTATTTTTCCAAGAGATATAATAATGACTGATATTTGATTAATCATTTTCAGTACCATTGATTTTAAACCATTTTTAAATATCAAGATCAACATAGCCAGTTTTTTCATTTCCTTGTAGAAGTTTCCTAGATAGTGTGGATGTATTCTTGTGTAAAAGTGGCCGTAAGTGATCCCTGCAGTATGACTATGGTGGCTGTATCAAGAACTGGTTCACCTGCTCCTCGGAGCTGGCAGCTGTGTCAAGAGTGATTTAGCTGTTCCTCAGAGATGCAGGCTGTATCAGGGACTGGTTCAACAGTTCCTCAGAGGTGCATCAAAGACTGTCTTGGCTGTTCCTCAAAGGCAGTAGGTGTGTCAAGGACTGGCTTAACTGTTACTCAGTGGAGGCAACCTCAGGAACTGCCTCAGCTATTTCCCGGAGGTGGCAGCTGCATCAAGGACTGGCTCAGAGATATAAAGTAGCACCAAGGTTAGTGAAGTATATACTGTAAATAAAATACCACATAAGGGGTTATTCACCCCACTTCTTTCTTCAAAACGTGATTGAGATTATGGGTTTATTTTATTTTATACATTGCTAAACACATACAAGAAGGATATAAACAAAATCTTTTGAAATCTATTCTTTTTCTAGCAAGCAAGGAAAGACATTGTATATATATTTTTACCTACCTAATATTAGACATCTTTAAATATTCCAGATTTATGCTGTGAATTCAGTTGTACAACATTTTTTACTTGTTTTGTGCAGCACTTTGAAAAATCTCTCTCTAAGACTATTGCTCAGACAGAAATACGATTTTGAAAAGGGCAGTTTTTACTAACCTCAAAAGATTTTGATATTAAGGGAACATCATCAAATATTAAAAGCAAAAGTAAAATTGTGGTATATTAACCCTTGAATTGTCCAAACATAGATCTATGTTCGCTCGCGAAGCGCTCCGAACGTAGATCTACATTTTTTTTACATTCTTTCTTATGGAGAAAATCAAGGTTGGAGCGCTACGCACACAAGCGTAGATCTATGTTTGGACAGTTTAAGGGTTAAAAGGGGTTAAAATAATGATACATACAGATATACAATAGTTTACACAAAAGCTGCCTTTTGCACACCATAGGTTTGTTTTGGTCGTGTTGCTTTACAAATGTACTCTTGTTAATTAGTAAAATCAGTAAAATAAACATGAAATATTTTTAAAAGGCACGAAAAAGACATCGCATATCAATATGCAGCCGCAGACACATCCACTTGCACACATCAAGACATTGAGTAGAAAGAGATGGCCAGTCAGGTCCAGTTCATGTGACTCATATGAGTGATAGTGTCCTGCAGATGCTCAGTTGCAGCTAAACTGAGTGACACTAAAAGACACAAAAATTGCTAAGTGCAAGAAAACTGAAGAACCATTCAGTACACAAAGACATTCAATGGAAATCAAGGACCCCGATGGAAATAAGTCACTTGTCTGACTTTTTTGGGTTATCCTAGGTAATTTACACATATGTTACTATGTATGGTGACTGTATTTATGTGTACCTGTACCTAAATAAACTTAATTACTATTTTGAAAACCTAAGTGATGTAAGAACAGAGGAAAATATGTCTTTGTTCATTGCTGAACATTGTTCATTATAAGAAGTTGACCATTTAACCCTTTCACTGCCGGGACCCCTGATTCTAAACTCTTGCTCTGTGTCAAAAAAATTAAAAAAAAAATTATTTTATGAAATGATAGAAAATCTTTTTCCAATGGTAATGACACTAAAAGTACAAAATTTGATGGAAAACTTACGGAATTACGCTCTGGCGAAATTAGCAATCTTGGCAATATATATGCATCGGCAATTTTGCCCACTTTGAGCCCTATTTTCAGCCAATTCCATTGTTCCAGTCAACTAAACTCATAGCTATTTTGCTAGAACTCCATTTGTTCTATCGAGTGAGTACAAGAAATTGCTCATTTACTGATTTCAACTACTCAATAAAGTGATCAGAAATTCATTATTTGGCCAAATTCGTACACAATTCAAGTAAGGCCAATTTCAAAATAGGGGCCAGAGTTAACAATGCAGACATTCCTAGCACTAAAATAACATCTTCTCTGTTCATTAGTCATGTCTCCAGGCCCCTCTTATATTACATTTCCTTTCCATTTTGAATTTTTATTCACACAAAAAATAGAAGATTTATTGTTATGCAGACTACTGCATTACTGGAAAAATGGTATAAACAATATCAGCACACTTGTGACAGAATATTAGACTCACCAGTTGATGTGTATTGGACGTGTGGCATGATTTGTTTACTCTTGAACCAAAAACACGGGATTTTTTTTATACTGCTCATGCTGACCACTCAGACCCTTTCTACTAGATCTAGGTCTACTAGCTTTCTCCTACTAGATTTAAAGCTGCTAGAATTTTGGCGTAGTACTACAGCACCAACTCTGGCTTGTAAGCTGTAGTACTATGGCACCAACAGTGAAAGGGTTAAGTTAACTCTGCAAAGAACATTTTGCTGACAGCTGTGGATGTAAGAACTTTTTGAACTCAGGATTGGGATTTAGCAGATCTGGAATAATTGCTTGAATGCTGGCACATTATATTTAGTGCTGTTTCATGTAAATTTAGCTTGTTTTAGGCAAATGTCTGGTACTACAGTGGACCCTCGCCTAATGAATGCATCGCATAACGTTAAATCCGCCTAGCTATACATTTTAACCAAAAATTTTGCCTTGGCTAGCGCTAAAAAACTCGCTCAGCGCGATTCGTTTTAGATGCGTCCACGTGCGGCCTGAGCCCTCCTCACTTGTTCTGTGGGTGCCAGTGTTTACAAGCCAGCCACCGCGGTCGCTTCCAAGCATACAATCGGAACATTTCATATTATCACAGCCTTTTTAGTGATTGCACCTACAAAATAAGTCACCATGGGCCCCAAGAAAGCTTCTAGTGCCATCCCGACAGCAAAAAGGGTGAGAATTACTATGTATATGAAGAAAGACATCATTGCTAAGTATGAAAGTGGAGTGCGTGTCTCCGAGCTGGCCAGGTTGTACACAAAACCCCAATCAACCATCGCTACTATTGTGACCAAGAAAACGGCAATCAAGGAAGCTGTTCTTGCCAAAGGTGCAACTTTGTTTTTGAAACAGAGATCACAAGTGATAGATGTTGAAAGACTGTTATTTGTGTGGATAAATGAAAAACAGATAGCGATCAAGCGATCATATGTGAAAAGGCTAGGAAGTTGCATGAGGATTTAATTAGAAAAATGCCTGCAACTAGTGGTGATGTGAGTGAATTTAAGGCCAGCAAAGGTTGGTTTGAGAGATTTAAGAATCGTAGTGGCATACATAGTGTTATAAGGCATGGTGAGGCTGCCAGTTCAGACCACAGAGTGGCTGAAAAATATGTGCAGGAATTCAAGGAGTACATAGACAGTGAAGGACTGAAACCTGAACAAGTGTTTAATTGTGATGAAACAGGTCTGTTTTGGAAGAAAATGCCAAGCAGGACCTACATTACTCAGGAGGAAAAGGCACTCCCAGGACATAAGCCTATGAAAGACAGGCTTACTCTCCTCATGTGTTCCAATGCCTAGTGGTGATTGCAAAGTGAAGCCTTTATTGGTGTATCACTCTGAAACTCCCAGAGTGTTCAGGAAAAACAATGTCCTCAAGGCTAATTTGTGTGTGCTGTGGAGGGCAAACAGTAAGGCATGGGTCACTAGGGACTTTTTCTATGACTGGTTGCACCATGCATTTGCCCCCACTATGAAAAATTACCTAATTGAAAAGAAATTAGAGCTTAAGTGCCTCCTGGTATTAGACAATGCTCCTGGTCATCCTTCAGACGTGGCAGAGCGACTTTCTGCAGAAATGAGCTTCATTAAGGTTAAGTTTTTGCCTCCTAATGCCACTCCTCTCCTGCAGCCCATGGACCAGCAGGTCATTTCCAACTTCAAGAAACTGTACACAAAAGCTATGTTTGAAAGGTGCTTTGTAGTAACCTTAGAAACTCAATTGACTCTAAGAGAGTTTTGGAGAGATCACTGTAGCATCCTCAATTGTGTAAACATTATAGGTAAGGCTTGGGAGGAAGTGACTAAGAGGACCTTGAACTCTGCTTGGAAGAAACTGTGGCCAGAATGTGTAGACAAAAGGGATTTTGAAGGGTTTGAGGCTAACCCTGGAATCCTATGCCAGTTGAGGAATCCATTGTGGCATTAGGGAAGTCCTTGGGGTTGGAGGTTAGTGGGGAGGATGTGGAAGAGTTGGTGGAGGAGGACAATGACGAACTAACCACTTATGAGCTGCTGGATCATCTTCAACAGCAAGAGGCCAGACCTGAGGAAACTGCTCCGGAGGAGGGGATAGAGAAATTGAAGAAGTTGTCTACTTCAAAGATTAAGGAAATGTGTGCAATATGGCTTAAAGTGCAAACCTTTTTTGATGAAAATCACCCTCGCACAGCCATTGCAAGTCGTGCTGGTGACTATTACACTGACAATGTTGTGAAACACTTTAGAAATGTCATAAAGGAACGGGAGGTACAGGCCTCTATGGACAGATATGTTGTGCAACAGAGGTCCAGTGACTCTCAAGCTGGTCCTAGTGGCATTAAAAGAAGAAGGGAAGTAACCCCAGAAAAGGACTTGCCACCTCAAGTCCTAATGGAAGGGGATTCCCCTTCTAAACATTAACACCATCCACAGTTTTGTAGATGAATGGTTCAGAGAACCGACATGTTCATAAATTAGACACATGTGCAACTCTTGGGTATCTTTATTGAGGAAACATTTCGCCACACAGTGGCTTCAACAGTCCATACGTAGGAGAAACTTGAAGAACAGGAGGAGAATGAGGTAATCAGTCCCTCAACCTTGAGTCGATGTGTTAAGTCCATCAATCTTGAATAGAATACGGCATATGAGCGGAGAAGCAGCTTATAAACCGTATGGCAGAAGAGGTGCAGCAGTCATAGGTGGTGTCACATTTGTTCAATGTGGAAGTAGGTCTTGCCCAAGAATTAGGCAAGCAAAGAATTCCTAAGTATTAAGATCCCAAGAAGTTGCAGTGTCTGACAGGTTTGTAGATGAATGGTTCCTCAATAAAGATACCCAAGAGTTGCACATGTTTCTAATTTATCAACATGTCGGTTCTCTGAACCATTCATCTACAAACCTGTCAGACACTGCAACTTCTTGGGATCTTAATACTTAGGAATTCTTCGCTTGCCTAATTCTTGGGCACGACCTACTTCCACATTGAACAAAGGTGACACCACATATGACTGCTGCACCTCTTCTGCCATACGGTTTATAAGCTGCTTCTCCGCTCATATGCCGTATTCTATTCAAGATTGATGGACTTAACACATCAACTCAAGGTTGAGGGACTGATTACCTCATTCTCCTCCTGTTCTTCAAGTTTCTCCTACGTATGGACTGACGAAGCCACTGTGTGGTGAAACGTTTCCTCAATAAAGATACCCAAGAGTTGCACATGTGTCTAATTTATCACCATCCACAGTCTCCCCTCCTCCCATCCCATCAATCATCACCAGATCTTCAATAAAGGTAAGTGTCATGTAACTGTGCATGTCTTCTTCAGTTTGTGTGTATTAAAATTAATATTTCATGTGATAAAAATTTTTTTTTGTTCATACTTTGGGGTGTCAGGAACAGATTAATTTGATTTCCATTATTTCTTATGGGGAAAATTAATTCGGCTAACGATAATTTCGCCTAACGTTGAGCTCTCAGGAATGGATTAATAGCGTTAGGCGAGGGTCCACTGTATTTGAAAAGTTCATTTGGTAGATAACAGTAGGACGAACCATCAATACGTGTACTTGGAATATAACTGAGGGGGTTTCAGGGGTCAACGCAACTGTGGCCTGGTTAATAACCAGGCCTTGTGTTGGATTATGGCCTGATCAACCAGGCTGTTACTGCGAGCTGCATGCAAACCGGAGTATGAACCACAGCCCGGCTGGTCAGGTACTGACTTTAAGTGCCTGTCCAGCTCCTCCTTGAAGATAGCCAGGGGTCTATTGGTAATCCCAGTTAAACAGTCTTGGGCCACTGACACTTACTGTGATGTTTTTTAGTGTACTCATGGTGCCCCAGCTTCCCAGAAGTACAGATCAAGGGATTTCAACCATTCCCAATAATTTAGGTGCTTTATCATACCGATACATGATGTGAAAGTTCTCTGTATATTCTCAAGGTCTGCAATTTTGCTGCCTTGAAAGGGGCTGTTAGTGTACAGTAATATTCCAGCCTAGAGAGAACAAGTGATTTGAAGAGAATCATCATGGGCTTGGCATCTTTAGTTTTGAAGATTCTCATTATCCATCCTATCATTTTCCTAGCAGATGTGGTAGATACATTGTTGTGATCTTTGAAAGTGAGATTCTCTGACATTATCACTCCCAGGTCCTTCACATCAGTTTTTTGCTCTATTGTGTGGTTGAAATTTGTTTTATACTCCGATCCAGTTTTTATTTCCTCGAGTTTTTCATAACACAGTATGTAATTGAAATTTGTCTTCATTGAGCTTCACATTGTTTTCTGCCACCCATTTAAAGACTTGGTTAATGTCCGTGTGGAGATCTTCAGTGTCTTCAATGGATGGCTCTGTCATGCAAATTTGGGTATCACCAGCAAAGGAAGACATGGTGCTATGGTTTACATTTCTGTCTATGTCAGATATGAGGATGAGGAAAAGGATAGGAGTGAGTACTGTACCTTGTAGAACAGAGCTTTTCACTGTAGCCACCTCTGACTTTACTCTGTTTACTATTACTCTTTGTGTTCTATTTGTTGGGAAGTTACAGATCCATCTACCCACTTTTTCCTTGTCAGAGTGTTGTAGCTACAGCTGCTGGCAGTGTACTTGTCAGGATGTTGTAGCTACTGATGCTACCAGTGTACATGTCAGGGGGTTATAGCTACTGATGCTACCAGTGTACTTGTCATGGTGTTGTAGCTACTGATGCTACCAGTGTACTTGTCAGGGGGTTGTAGCTACTGCTGCTGCGAGTGTACTTGTTGGGGCAAGGTATGAAATAGCAAAATGTCTGCTCAGTCACACCTCATGTTCTCCCTCACATGAATATTTCCACTTAGGCACATGATGTCCCTCACCATAACGATAAAGGAATGGTGGTTGAATTAAAGATAGTGTAAGAAAGGGTAGGAGTAAATAGGAGAGTGAGAATTAGAGAGGAAGATATTTCAACTACTGCCTTCCATCTTCATGCTACCCCCCATTGCTACCACACCACTCAACCACAGTATTGAGAAAGTGGTGAGCATTGGTAAAGAGTACAGTGTAAGATAGTGTGTGAGAAAGTTGTAGCAGATACGAGAGCAAAAACAAAGAAACAGAATTTATTTATTTATGTAGTTTACATGTGATAGAATATTGTTAAGCACAAAGAAAGCCACTAGCATGCATGTGCATATTGGGGAGACTAATCTTAATGCTTACAGATTACTTAAGACTAGACATAGGTTATTGAGTGGTAAATTTTAGTTAAGCATCATTACAAAAAGAGTTAGCAAAAAAATTGCAATTAGTACAATTACAATAGAGAGGTAGCAGAAAATATTACGATTAGTACAAGTACAGTAGAGGGGTAGCAAAAAATATTACAATTAGTACAATTTACAACAGTACAATTTTAAGTACATGTATGTATTAATACTTTAAACTGATTCAGTGATCTTAAAGTTAACTGGGATTTCTTAAGTAGTTTCAAACTGGCTATATGATTTCAGGTTATATCAAGATTGTAAGAGATAGTATAGAAACAGGAAGTACATAGTTGGATGAGTTTGTTTTGTTTGGTATAGCAAAGTGTTGGTGTAGTTAAGTTAGGGAGATGAGGTGATTTTTAATTATAGCTCTAAACTGACTGGCAGACAGGGGACCTTTTGCTGGTTCAGGCAATGAATTCCAGATCCTGGGGCATTTTATGTGCATTACGGTTTTTCATAGGGTGAGTTGGGCTTGGGGAATGTCAGAGAGTTGTGCCTTGTGTTGTGCCTGTGTATTCTGTTTTAGCTATCAAGAAGTTTGAGTGAAGGTTTATATTGGAGTTTAATGTTCTGTATATATAATAGGCACAGTAATATGAGTGCATATTTTGTATATTAAGTAATTTAAACTCTTGAGAGCGGAGGGGTGTGTTGTCTGGCACAGGAATGGGTGATAATCTGCACAGAAACTTTTTGTTGGGTTATTAATGGTTTGAAGTTATTTGTTGTAGTAGATCCCCAAGCACAAATACCATAAGTGAAGTAATAATAATAATAATCATAATAATAATAATAATAATAGATGGGCTAATGAGAGCATAGGCAATGGGGTCGAAGAGGTATGGGGTAGGTTTAAAAATGTAGTGTTAGAGTGTTCAGCAGAAGTTTGTGGTTACAGGAAAGTGGGTGCAGGAGGGAAGAGGAGCGATTGGTGGAATGATGATGTAAAGAGAGTAGTAAGGGAGAAAAAGTTAGCATATGAGAAGTTTTTACAAAGTAGAAGTGATGCAAGGAGGGAAGAGTATATGGAGAAAAAGAGAGAAGTTAAGAGAGTGGTGAAGCAATGTAAAAAGAGAGCAAATGAGAGAGTGGGTGAGATGTTATCAACAAATTTTGTTGAAAATAAGAAAAAGTTTTGGAGTGAGATTAACAAGTTAAGAAAGCCTAGAGAACAAATGGATTTGTCAGTTAAAAATAGGAGAGGAGAGTTATTAAATGGAGAGTTAGAGGTATTGGGAAGATGGAAGGAATATTTTGAGGAATTGTTAAATGTTGATGAAGATAGGGAAGCTGTGATTTCGTGTATAGGGCAAGGAGGAATAACATCTTGTAGGAGTGAGGAAGAGCCAGTTGTGAGTGTGGGGGAAGTTCGTGAGGCAGTAGGTAAAATGAAAGGGGGTAAGGCAGCCGGGATTGATGGGATAAAGATAGAAATGTTAAAAGCAGGTGGGGATATAGTTTTGGAGTGGTTGGTGCAATTATTTAATAAATGTATGGAAGAGGGTAAGGTACCTAGGGATTGGCAGAGAGCATGCATAGTTCCTTTGTATAAAGGCAAAGGGGATAAAAGAGAGTGCAAAAATTATAGGGGGATAAGTCTGTTGAGTGTACCTGGTAAAGTGTATGGTAGAGTTATAATTGAAAGAATTAAGAGTAAGACGGAGAATAGGATAGCAGATGAACAAGGAGGCTTTAGGAAAGGTAGGGGGTGTGTGGACCAGGTGTTTACAGTGAAACATATAAGTGAACAGTATTTAGATAAGGCTAAAGAGGTCTTTGTGGCATTTATGGATTTGGAAAACGCGTATGACAGGGTGGATAGGGGGGCAATGTGGCAGATGTTGCAAGTGTATGGTGTAGGAGGTAGGTTACTGAAAGCAGTGAAGAGTTTTTACGAGGATAGTGAGGCTCAAGTTAGAGTATGTAGGAAAGAGGGAAATTTTTTCCCAGTAAAAGTAGGCCTTAGACAAGGATGTGTGATGTCACCGTGGTTGTTTAATATATTTATAGATGGGGTTGTAAGAGAAGTAAATGCGAGGGTCTTGGGAAGAGGCGTGGAGTTAAAAGATAAAGAATCACACACAAAGTGGGAGTTGTCACAGCTGCTCTTTGCTGATGACACTGTGCTCTTGGGAGATTCTGAAGAGAAGTTGCAGAGATTGGTGGATGAATTTGGTAGGGTGTGCAAAAGAAGAAAATTAAAGGTGAATACAGGAAAGAGTAAGGTTATGAGGATAACAAAAAGATTAGGTGATGAAAGATTGAATATCAGATTGGAGGGAGAGAGTATGGAGGAGGTGAACGTATTCAGATATTTGGGAGTGGACGTGTCAGCGGATGGGTCTATGAAAGATGAGGTGAATCATAGAATTGATGAGGGAAAAAGAGTGAGTGGTGCACTTAGGAGTCTGTGGAGACAAAGAACTTTGTCCTTGGAGGCAAAGAGGGGAATGTATGAGAGTATAGTTTTACCAACGCTCTTATATGGGTGTGAAGCGTGGGTGATGAATGTTGCAGCGAGGAGAAGGCTGGAGGCAGTGGAGATGTCATGTCTGAGGGCAATGTGTGGTGTGAATATAATGCAGAGAATTCGTAGTTTGGAAGTTAGGAGGAGGTGCGGGATTACCAAAACTGTTGTCCAGAGGGCTGAGGAAGGGTTATTGAGGTGGTTCGGACATGTAGAGAGAATGGAGCGAAACAGAATGACTTCAAGAGTGTATCAGTCTGTAGTGGAAGGAAGGCGGGGTAGGGGTCGGCCTAGGAAGGGTTGGAGGGAGGGGGTAAAGGAGGTTTTGTGTGCGAGGGGCTTGGACTTCCAGCAGGCATGCGTGAGCGTGTTTGATAGGAGTGAATGGAGACAAATGGTTTTTAATACTTGATGTGCTGTTGGAGTGTGAGCAAAGTAACATTTATGAAGGGATTCAGGGAAACCGGCAGGCCGGACTTGAGTCCTGGAGATGGGAAGTACAGTGCCTGCACTCTGAAGGAGGGGTGTTAATGTTGCAGTTTAAAAACTGTAGTGTAAAGCACCCTTCTGGCAAGACAGTGATGGAGTGAATGATGGTGAAAGTTTTTCTTTTTCGGGCCACCCTGCCTTGGTGGGAATCGGCCGGTGTGATAATAAAAAAAAAAAATAATAATAATAATAATAATAATCTCTATTTCTACATGTATAATGTATACATAGATGACATCACTGAAATACTACTACAGGTGCACATCCCTTCATCCGAAACCCTTGGGGCCTGTATTGTTTCGAATTTTAGAATGATTCTCAATGCTGCCACATGGCGGCATGACTCATCACGGAGATGACTGACGCTCCACACTCCACGAAAAAACTTTAGTTTTCGGAACTTTTTGAATTTCAGAATTTCGGATAAAGGGATGTGTACGTGTATATAGAAAGTCCCTTGTTATGCAGAGCATTTAAGGCAAATTAGGTTTTAAACATTGCAGCAAAATTGAGGCTGGAAGCAGTGGAGATGTTTTGTCTGAGGGCAATATGCAGTGTAAATATTATGCAGAAGATTCATAGCTTTGAGATTAGAAGGAGCTGGGTTACTAGAAATATTATCCAGAGGGCTGAGAAGGGGTTTTTGAGAGGACTTTAGAGAGGAATGAGCAAAATAGAATGCCTCATGAGGTGTATAGAAATGTGTATGTGTATATTTGAGGAACTTTTAAATGTCGATGAAGAAAGGGAAGAGATAATTTCATGCACTGGCCAGGGAGGTATACCATCTTTTAGGAGTGAAGAAGAACAGGATGCGAGTGTGGGGGAGGTGCATGAGGTATTACGCAGAATGAAAGGGGGTAAAGCAGCTGGAACTGACAGGATCATGACAGAAATGTTAAGAGCAGGGGGCATATAGTGTTGGAGTAGTTGGTATTTTTGTTTAATAAATGTATGAAAGAGGGGAAGGTACCTAGGGATTGGCGGAGAGCATGTATAGTCCCTTTATATAAAGGGAAGGAAGACAAAAGAGATTGTAAAAATTATAGAGGAATAAGTTTACTGAGTATATCAGGAAAAGTGTACGGTAGGGTTATAATTGAAAGAATTAGAGGTAAGACAGAATGTAGGATTGTGGATGAGCAAGGAGATTTCAGAGTGGGTAGGGGATGTGTAGATCAAGTGTTTACATTGAAGCATATATGTGAACAGTATTTAGATAAAGGTAGGGAAGTTTTTATTGCATTTATGGATTTAGAAAAGGCATATGATCGAGTGGATAGGGGAGCAATGTGGCAGATGTTGCAGGTATATGAAATAGGTGGTAAGTTACTAAATGTTGTAAAGAGTTTTTATGAGGATAGTGAGGCTCAGGTTAGGGTGTGTAGAAGAGAGGGAGACTACTTCCCAGTAACAGTAGGTCTTAGACAGGGATGTGTAATGTCACCATGGTTGTTTAATATATTTATAGATGGGGTTGTAAAAGAAGTAAATGCTTGGGTGTTCGGGAGAGGGGTGGGATTAAATTATGGGGAATTAAATACAAAATGGGAATTGAAACAGTTACTTTTTGCTGATGATACTGTGCTTATGGGAGATTCTAAAGAAAAATTGCAAAGGTTAGTGGATGAGTTTGGGAGTGTGTGTAAAGGTAGAAAGTTGAAAGTGAACATAGAAAAGAGTAAGGTGATGAGGGTATGAAATGATTTAGATAAAGAAAAATTGGATATCAAATTGGGGAGCAGGAGTATGGAAGAAGTGAATGTTTTCAGATACTTGGGAGTTGACGTGTCGGAGGATGGATTTATGAAGGTTGAGGTTAATCATAGAATTGATGAGGGAAAAAAGTTGAGTGGTGTGTTGAGGTATATTTTTTTTTTTTTTTATCACTGGCCGATTCCCACCAAGGCAGGGTGGCCCGAAAAAGAAAAACTTTCACCATCATTCACTCCATCACTGTCTTGCCAGAAGGGTGCTTTACACTACAGTTTTTAAACTGCAACATTAACACCCCTCCTTCAGAGTGCACTGTTGAGGTATATGTGGAGACAAAAAAACGTTATCTATGGAGGCAAAGAAGGGAATGTATGAAAGTATAGTAGTACCAACACTCTTATATGGGTGTGAAGCTTGGGTTGTGAATGCAGCAGCGAGGAGGCGGTTGGAGGCAGTGGAGATGTCCTGTCTAAGGGCAATGTGTGGTGTAAATATTATGCAGAAAGTTCAGAGTGTGGAAATTAGGAGAAGGTGTGGAGTTAATAAAAGTATTAGTCAGAGGGCTGAAGAGGGGTTGTTGAGGTGGTTTGGTCATTTAGAGAGAATGGATCAAAGTAGAATGACATTGAGAGCATATAAATCTGTAGGGGAAGGAAGACGGGGTAGGGGTCGTCCTCGAAAAGGTTGGAAGGAAGGGGTGAGGGAGGTTTTTTGGGCGAGGGGCTTGGACTTCCAGCAAGCGTGCATGAGCGTGTTTGATAGGAGTGAATGGAGACGAATAGTATTTGGGACCTGACGATCTGTTGGAGTGTGAGCAGGGTAATATTTAGTGAAGGGATTCAGGGAAACCGGTTATTTTATATAGCTGGACTTGAGTCCTGGAAATGGGAAGTGCAATGCCTGCACTCTAAAGGAGGGGTTTGGGATATTAGCAGTTTGGAGAGATATGTTGTGTATTTTTATACGTACATATATACTTTTAAACTGTTGTATTCTGAGCACCTCTGCAAAAACAGTGATTACGTGTGAGTGAGGTGAGAGTGTTGAATGATGATGAAAGTATTTTCTTTTTGGGGATTTTCTTTCTTTTTGGGTCACCCTGCCTCGGTGGGAGACGGCCGACTTGTTGAAAAACAAAATATATGTATATTTACATACATACAGTAGAGGGAGTAGGGAGGGGGGTAAATGAGGTTTTGTAGGCAAGGGAGATGGACATGCAGCAGGCATGTGTGAGTGTGTTAGATAGGAGTGAATGGAGACAAATAGTTTTTGGGACCTGACAAGCTGTTTTAGTGTGAGCAGGGTAATATTTTATGAGGGGATTCAGGGAAGCTGGTTAGCTGCATGTGAGTCCTGAAGGTGAGAAGCGCAATGCCTGCACTTAACCCTTTCAGGGTTTTTGATGTACTAGTACGGCTTACGCACCAGGGTTATTGACGTACTAGAACACCTAAATTCTAGCGCCTTCAAATCTAACGAGAGAAAGCTGGTAGGCCTACATATGAAAGAATGGGTCTATGTGGTCAGTGTGCGCAGTATAAAAAAAATCCTGCAGCACACAGTGCGTAATGAGAAAAAAGAAACTGACCGTGTTTTTGGATTAAAACAGTGACTTTGCACTGCATTTTCGTGTGGTATTTATGGTTGTATTCTAGTTTTCCTGGTCTCATTTTATAGAATGGAAGATGTATTACAGAAATTGAGATGATTTTGATTGGTTTCACAATGAAAAGTACCTTGAAATCGAGCTCAAAGTAGCAGAAATGTTCGATCTTTACCAAAGTTCAAAAGTAAACAAATCATGCCAAGCATCCAATACACGTTAACTAGTGAGTCTAATATTCTTTCACAAGTGCACTGATATTATTTATACCATTTCTACACTAACACAGTAGTCTGCATAACAGTAAATCTTCTGTTTTTTTTTTTAAGAATAAAAATTCAAAGTGGAAAGCAAAAGAAATATAAGAGGGGCCTGGGGATGTGACTAACGAATAGAGAACTTGTCATTTTAGTGCCAGGAATGTCTGTCTTGTTTATTCTGGACCCTATTTGGAAATTGGCATCTTCTGAAATTTGTGTGAAATTATCAAAATTGCCAATTTCTAACCACTTTATTTGATAGTTGAAATTGGTAAATGGGTGGTTTCTTGTACTCACTTGATAGAAAAAAATGAAGTTCTAGCAAAATAAATATGGTTTTTGTCGACTAGTACACAGGAATTGGCCAAAAATAGGGCTCAAATTTGGCAAAATCGCCGATGTTCACTCATCGGCTAGACCGCTAACTTCACAAGAGCATAATTCCGTAAGTTTTCCATCAAATTTCATACTTTTGGTGTTATTATGATCAGGAAAAGATTCTCTATCATTTCATAAGAAAAAATAATTTTTTTTTTTTTTTGAAATATTTTTGACCCTGAGAGCAAGTTTAGGAGAGGGCCTCTCGACCCTGAAAGGGTTAAAGGAGGAGTTTGAGATATTGGCTGTTTGGAGTGACATCTAAATTGTCATATCTGGGGACCTCTGCAAAGACAGTGATTATGTGTGAATAATGGTTAATGTGTTGAATGATGGTGAAAGAATTTTTTTCTTTTTTGGGTCACCCTGCCTTGATGGGAGATGGCCGGAGTTGAAAAAAAAAATATATATATATACACCTACCATCCGACTTACGACCGAGCTTGGTTCTGACTAACTGATCATAAGTCAAAATAGACATAAGTCAAACCTTACTACTGAATATCAGCATCGCATTAAGTAGTGATTTTATTTTATTGTTTTATTTTGGTATTTCATTTTTTACTTTACTTTTTATGCTGTTAGTACTCTATTTTATACTGTAAGGTTTTGGAGAAACACTGTGTACAACACAAACAGTTGTTTATTTCCCAGAACATTTGCATACAAAACACGGTTATAAGTTGAGTGGTCGTATGTCGAGCAGGTCGTAAGTCGGATGGTAGGTGTATACAGTAGGGCCCCACTTATATGGCAGGTTAGGTTCCAGGCTACCGCCGTAAAGCAGAAATTGCCGTGAAGTGGAACACTTTTTTTCCTTATAAATGCATGCAAATACTAGATAACAAGTTTACACTAACATATATTAAGTTAGCAATAGAACTAGGCATCAAAAAACAATAAAAATGTACAATACACACATAATGCACTCATTACTTACCTTAAAATATTTATAGTCTCAATCTAGGGTGAGACAAGTAGTATTCATTGTAAGAAATCAAGTGTGGTATGTATGGTAGTCAGCCAGGCTACCATAACAGGCCATTCCACCCACACATAATATTCTATGACATTTATGCATCCCAGAGCAATAAAATGCATATACAGTTCACTCACTACTTACCTTAAAATATTTGTAGTCTTAATGTAGGGTCAGGGGTGAGTAAATGAGATAAAATGAATAAATGAGAGAGAGAATGAGTACATGAGGGAGGATAGATGCAGAGTTGTGTAAAAAAACCAGGCAAACGTAAGTTTTGTAGACAAACGAAGTGTACACATCCGGTTTGTGTACAAGTTGTCTCTACATTGATACGGTAGAATAAATAAAGAAGAACACTCCCATTCTCGTGTAACACCATTTTTAGAAGAAATGACACTCTGAGTGAAAGCAGTGGAAATAAGTCACTCTCAGACTTTTTTGGGTTATCCTAGGTTCTCTACACATATGCTGTTATGTATGATAATCTATGTAACTGTATTTGTGTATACCTGAATAAACTTACATACGAAAGGAATAATTTTCTACAGTTACCCCCAGTAACACATTTTCTCTTATGTTAGACTAGAGAAAATGTTATTCTTGCCATCACTTGTACAAGTTATCTGGCTACCACATATCATATTTATGTTTATTTATTCTGTTGTGGGGTGTATTTATCATCTTTATATGTTATGTATCGTGTTTATTATATAGTTTTGAAAAAATATCATGGCTGAATTAATAAAAATGTGTATTTTAACATAATACGTACAGTGGAACCTCAAATATCGAACTTTCTTCGGTCCAGAAGGCTGTTCGAGTGCCTTTACCGAATGAATTTATTCCCATCAGGAATAATGTAAATTAGATTAGTCCATTTCAGACCCTCAAAAATACACTTATAAAAGCACTTACAAAAATACACGTACATAATTGGTTGTGTTGGGAGCAGTTCAATTTTTGAGGTTCCACTGTAGAGTGGTCCCTCGTTGTTCGTAATTAATCTGTTCCTGGAGCCATTACTATAAACGAAATTTACGATTTACGAATCAATTTTCCCCATAAGAAATAATGTAAATACAATTAATCCATTCCTGACACCCAGAAGTATTAAAACAAAAAATTTTTTAACATGAAATATGCATGTAGTACATAAACAATACAATGGGAAATGATGAATGAAACATTAACAGCATAACACTTACCTTTATTGGAGATTCTTCTTAGTGTATGGGAGACTGGAGGAGGAGAGAGAGTGGATTGTTTATGGTACCTCAGGTACCATTTGCTTTTCTGGGGTTGCTTCTCTTCTCTGTTTCTTAATGCCACTAGGACCACCTTGAGAGTCACTGGAGTCCTGTCTCACAAAATAACTGTGGAGAGAGCTCTGTTTCTGGCGTCTCTTTAACACTTCCCTAAAATGGCCCAAGACTTTGTCACTGTACATGTTGCCAACCTGGCTTGCAACAACCTTGTTAGGGTGATGTTTCTCCATAAAGCTTTCCATCTTACCCCACATAGCAAAAATCTCTTTAATTTCTGAAGGCACCTTGTTCCATCTCTCTTCCTCCTCCTCTGCAGCAAGATTCTGAGCTGCGATGTGTTGCTCTTCCTGCTGAAGCTCTTGCAGCTCCTCAGTGGTGAGCTCTTCATTGTGGTCTTCCACCAATTCTTCCACATCCTCCAAACTCACATCCAACCCCATGGAACTCCCCAGTGCCACAATTGATTTTACAACAGACATAGGCTCATTAGGGTCAGTCCCAAATTCTTCAAAATCCCTCTTGTCGACACAATCTGGCCACAATTTTCTCCAGGCAGAGTTCAAAGTCCTGGTAGTCACTCCCTCCCAAGCCATACCTATAAGGGTTATGCAGTGGAGGATGCTGAAGTGTTCTCTCCAAAATTCCCTTAGGGTCAGTGAGTGTCTGTGGTCACACTCAAGCACCTGTGAAACATTGCTTTTGTGTAGAGTTTTTTAAAGTTTGCAATAACCTGGTGGTCCATGGGTTGGAGGAGAGGAGTGGTATTCGGGGGCAAGAACTTTACTGTGATGAACCCAAACTCCTCGAAAATTAGGTCATCCAAGTTTGGAGGATGAGCAGGTGCATTGTCCATTACTAGCAGGCACTTGAGATCCAATTTCTTTTCCAGGAGATACTCCTTCACACTAGGGCCAAACACTTCATTGAACCACTCGACGAAAATTTCCCTCGTGAGCCATGCCTTACTATTTGATTTCCAAAACACACACAATTTACTTTTCATAACATTGTTTTTCCTGAACACTCTGGGATTTTCAGAATGGTACACTAGTAATGGCTTCACTTTGAAATCCCCACTAGCATTAGCACAGAACATTATCATCAGCCTGTCTTTCATAGGCTTGTGTCCTGGCATTGCCTTTTACTCTTGTGTAATGAAGGTCCTCTTTGGCATTTTCTTCCAAAAGAGGCCTGTTTCGTCACAATTGAACACTTGTTCAGGTTTCAGTCCTTCAGCCTCTATGTACTCCTGGAATTCATGCACATATTTTTCAGCCGCTTTGTGGTCCGAACTGGCAGCCTCACCATGCCTTACCACACTGTGTATGCCAGTACGGTTCTTAAATCTCTCAAACCAGCCTTTGCTGGCCTTAAATTCACTCACTTCACCACTATTTGCAGGCAATTTCTTTACCAAATCTTCATGCAACTGCCTAGCCTTTTCACAAATAAACGAAGTCATAAGAGTATCTCCTGCTAATTGTTTCTCATTTATCCACACCAATAATAACTTCTCAACCTCTTCCAGTACTGGTGATCTCATTTTTGTCAGCATAGTTACTCCCTTTGCAACAACAGCATCCTTTATTTCATTTTTCTTGGCCACTGTGGAACATAAGGTTGTGTAGGGTTTCTTATACATCCTGGACAGTTCGGCCACACTTGTACCACTTTCAGGTTTTTTCAATGATGGTTTTCTTAAATTCAATCCTATTTCTTACCTTTACCACAGGCTTGGCACTAGGAGCTTTCTTTGGAGCCATGGTAGCTTATATAGTACTTGCAAGCACTAAAATAAATGGAATATTATGAAATATTTCGCTGGAGCACGTGAAGGGACCTTCGCTCACTGGTAAACAATGCCAGACTGGCTGCCGCCCTGGCTCACGCTGTGGGTACGTGTCCCGGATGAACTACGACTCGCGAGTCAACCTATGAAAAGCGAGTCCATGTTTATACGAAAATACCTCTATGATTGGCGAATTTTACGATTGCCGGGAACTACGAAAAGCGGGGGACCACTGTATATGATATTTAATGAGACTCGGTGATTATTATTATTATTATTATTATTATTATTATTATTATTATTATTATTATTATCATCATTTCTAATATGGCGTCATTTGTGCAAGTCGTCTGGCTACCACATCTCATATTTACATTTATTTATTCTACTGTGGGGTGTATTTATCATCTTTATATGTTATGCATTGTGTTTATTATATAATTTTGAAAAAATTATCATGGATGGATTAATGAAAATGTGTATATTAACGTAATATACGACATTTAATGAGACTCAATGATTGTTATTATCATTACTAATATGACGTTTCGAGACATAAGACACTCTTACTGATTTTAATGTGTACCTGCATGCCAGCACAGTATGTAAGTTTATTTATGTACAGGTATACATAAGTATAATTATCAGAGTATATATATAAAATATGAAATAACTTTTAAAAACACTTGAAATTTTGGAGTTTCCAGACATAATGGAGAGACTTAGTGCTTACGGATCTCACAGAGAATGTAAACAAACCGGGTGGGGCGTGGTGACCGTATTAGAAAGTCAGGTGAGAGGAGCTCTATAGCGAGTTTTCGTCATAATTTGAAATGACTGTATTAGCGGAACACCGTAAAGCGGGGCCCTACTGTATATACAGTGGTACCTCGTGTTTTGAACAGCTCCCAACTTGAACAATTATGTAAGTGTATTTTTGTAAGTGCTTTTTTAAGTGTATTTTTGGGGTCTGAAACAGACTAATCTCATTTACATTATTTCTTATGGGAACAAATTTGTTTGGTATTGGTACTTGAACATATCGGCACTTGAACAGCCTTCTGGAATGAATTAAGTTTGTAACTCGATGTACCACTTTATATACACAGTCATACCCTACCTAATGTCATTAATTAGTAACCCAGTTTTTGACGTAAACCAGACAAAAAGTCTTAAAATACTTTAAAATGGTGACAAACACCATAAAACTAGCATAAATAACTTGCAAAAGAATATAACCATTGTTAAACCTTAACCCTTTCAGGGTTTCCGACATACTAGTACGGCTTACGCGCCAGGGTTATTGACGTACTAGTACATGTAAACTCTAGTGCCTTCAAATCAAGCGGGAAAAGGCTGGTAGGCCTAGATGTGAGAGAATGGGTGTGCGTGGTCGGTGTGCGCAGTAGAAAAAAATCTGGGACCCAGTGGTGCATTGTGGGAATGCCATTTTAGTACACCTTGTTCACCATGTCTCGCGGTAAGAAACTCCTCACTTGTCGGTGAATTGGGACACTTTTGTTCCCCAGTGACAGTTCTGATACAGATGGAAGTGCCAGTGAAGCTGAGTTTCAAGGTTTTGATGAGGTTGTGACCGAAACTAATGACCTTAATACTGGTAATAGTGAGGAAAACACAGACGACCCTCAGCCTTCCACCTCTGCTGCTGGGCCATCTTGTTCATGTTTAGTTGTACCAGAACAAAAGAGGAAACTCCTATTTTTCCCAGATCCCAGACTCAGATGTGAGCATTGGTGATGATAGTGATAGTGAATAAGAACTACAAGCTCTTGAAAACAGTTCCAGTAGTGATAGTGAAGTGGAATATTCCCCAGTGAAGCGTCAGTGTATTTGACGGTATATGCACTCTGGTAGTGTGCCATATGCTATTCTAAGGGGAAGGAGTACATCTTGGAGTACATCCTGTGGCTGTACAACAGGAACAGATAGTGAAAATGAAGATGATAGTGTTGCAGTTGGGATGGTGGTGGTAGTGGTGGTGCACCAGCTGTGAGGCACCAGCAGTGGGCCATGCTGCCACCCATGCCACTGCCTCAGCTGATCTACAACAAAGGCCACCATCCCCCACCCACCCACCACACCAGCCTCCACAACCACAACCTCCACAACCACAAACTCCACAACCACAAACTCCACAACCACAACCACCTGTCAATATCCAGTACCCACCAGCAGATCGCACCTGGAATTGGCAGGAAGCTGACAATTTTGTTCCCAATACCCATCAGTTTGATGAAAGTCAAAGTGGAATACGGCCATCTTGTACACTTGGGAACAATACCACTGAACTAGAATGTTTCGAGTTATTCTTTGACGAACCCCTGATGGAAATTATTGTCAGGGGAAAGCAACACATACTTCGATTACACCATGGCAAACACAATACTTTCACCAAAATCATGCCTACACTAGTAGAAGGAGACAACTGTGGCTGAGATGTATCTTTCTTTGCCACAATAATGCTTATGCCACATGTGTATAAGCACAGTGTCAAATCATACTAGTCAACAGACCGCCTGATTGCAACCCCAGGTTTCAGTGATATAATGCGAGTGAATCAGTTTGTGCTACTATTACGTATGCTTCACTTCTCAGACAAAACCAGGCCTGACAAAAATGACAGGTTTATAAGATTAGGAATGTGTTTGTGTATCTGAAAGAGAAATTCAATATGTATTTTTATCCCTTCAGGAAGCTTGTTATTGATGAGTCTTTGATTCTGTTCAAAGGAAGACTCTCGTTCAAGCAGTATATACCAAGCAAGAGGAAATGCTTTGGTATAAAGTTATTTGTGCTTTGTAACTGCTACAGTGGTCTTGTATTGGATATTATTGTGTACACTGGAAGTTATACATTGCAAAATACTACCAGGAAGATATTGGGCATCTCTGGTGATGTGGTTAGAACAATGGTGGAACCATATCTTGGTAAGGGGCATATATTATATACTGATAACTAGTACACAAGCCCCTCACTCAGCGATTTTTTGCAAGTGAACATGACAGATGTGTGTGGCACAGTGCGTACAAATCGTAAGCATATGCCCAGGTTTCATGCTGGCACTCGTAGAGGTGAGGTGCAGGCATTTGCTGCCAATGACATCATGGCATTTCTGTGGCATGACAAATGAGATGTCACACTGTTGTCAACGGTTCACCCTAATGAAATGACAAACACTGGCAGGCAGAATAGAGAGACCAAGGAACCCATTCTAAAACCTGCAGCTGTGATTGATTACACCTTCAATATGCATTCAGTGGACAAATGTGACATGCAGATTGCATTTGCTGATTGTGTTTGCAAGAGTTATAAGTGGTACATAAAACTCTTTTTCCATCTTCTGGATATTTCCACGCTCAATGCTTATAATATGTATAAGATGAGGACCAGAAACAAACCACCATATGGCGAATTTTGTTTGTCTGTCATCAGACAAATAGTATTCAAGTACCAAGGAACAACACCTGCAATAGAAAACTGCCCATTAAATTATCAACAACTACCTTCTCATCTGAAGCATGGTGATCATTTCCTAATACAACTGCCTGCTACGGCTTTCAAGAAAAAGGCTCAGAAGAGGTGTTACGTCTGTGCACATACAAAAAAACGCCCATAACAATGCAGAGACACTCGTTTTATGTGTGAGGAGTGTAAAACACCACTGTGCATGACACTATGTTTCAAAGAGTTCCACAGACTGCAGAACTTCTAGAAACATGTCCTGTGACTATATATGTATATATAAAATATAGAAAAATAGTAATAAACAACATTTTATATTGTTTGTGTAAACAAGTTTTGTAAACAATATTAGTGACAACAGTGTTTGTGCAGTTATTGTGTAGTAAATAAAGAGAAAAAACTTACAAAATAGTGCTCATATTGGTTTCACAGGCCATAAAAGTTACTTGAATTTTTTTTTTTTTTTTAAATAATAGATAAAAGTAGAAAAAAGTAAATTAGAAACTACTGGGTGACCGGTAGTTGGCGATGATGCCACATGGGGCTCATTTTCTGTCAACTTCACACCTCCATATCTCGGTAAGTATTGATGGCAAAAAATTTTTTTTAGCTTATAATGTTTAGAAAAAAAAACACTATCTTTTCATAAGATTTTTATTTTTTTTTTTTTTTTTTTTTTTTTTTTTTTTTTTTTTTTTTTTTTTTTTTTTTTGACCCTGAGAACTAGTCTGGGAGAGGGCCTATTGACCCTGAAAGAGTTAAAGAATACTAAAAACACATTTTAGTCATATATTATTTTAAAGAATAATGAACACAATTAAAAAAATTATGACATAGGTGATGTTGCTGAGTGATGTAAAGTTGGACGCAATGATGTTCACTGGACTGAAATTTACTCTAGAAAAGTGACGTAAAGGCAAATCTGGTGTAGGCCAAAATGATGTAAGGTGGGGTATGACTGCATATATATTGTATGTCTCCAACTTACAATAGTCTGTTTTTAAAATATTTGCACTTTATAACCAAGTACGTATTGAGTTACAAACAAGATATGCAGGCATGCTTATATTTGCGCTTTCTTTTTTACACTCTATCTTTAAATATCACTCTAGACTGGTTACATTCATAAGAAACTACTAATACTGTACAGTATTGAGGATTGACATGTGTGTCAGTTTCAAGCCAAAATATGTGTGGCTTATGAAGATGAACCATTTTGATAAAATTTCAAATATAAATTAAAAAAAATGAAGCCATCTTTTCAGTGCTAATGAAGCTGCATAGTTAACCCAACAGCACTGATATACCTAGAAAATTTCCAGAATAATTGGCTTGGTAACTTGTAACTGTCATTGTAGCAGTGATTGACTTCTTAGTTAGAGAATATATTTAACAGACAATGTTTGGCATACAAGCATTTGTAGTAAAACACTATCAGTTTAATATATTCTTTTCTCTATGTAATGTTTTATTAACATCAGAAGAACTACCTGTTGCAGAAATTGGCTGAGATATTCCTTTTACCACAACAGTGATTAGTTGAGCTAGTTCCTGGTACCATTGCAGGAGGTTACTGAGCTAGCCTCAAGAGGTACCACTGCAGGGGTTGGTTGAGCTAGCTTCAAGAGGTACCACTGCAGAGGTTGACTGAGTTATCTCTCCCTGGTGCTATTTTATATAGTTTAGATAAACATTGGCTGCAGCTGGAGATAGGTCTTTTAGTCAAGAGAAGTATCTTTAGGGAATGTTAGTGACTGGACATTTTGGTACTCCTCATTTTGTTACCAGGATATTTCATTACTGTCATTTCCCTAGCTTATAGCTTTAGTACAAGATTGTTTTGTATTTTCTACAATTTTCTTCTTGATAGCAGTGTTGCCTTGGTTAAAATGGTCATGGTTTTTATTGATTAATTCCTTTTCTCTTTTTCAAAGCAGTGATCAGTTTCCAAATGTTGGGATGGACATTTATTACAGATTCGAGTAGTATGGGAAATGCTGGTTGCACATATCTGTGTTAACTGTGATCCTTCTCCTTCAGTATAGTCAGCTTTAAAACATGAAACAAGTTCTTGTAGCAGATCATTATCAAAAGAATCCTCAAAGAATTCTACAATATTTACAACTGAGAAGGGAGCAAGTATAGTGAAAGATCTGAATTTGAGGCTAAATTCGTCATATGTTGGGTATAGTTGCTTCAGGGCTAATATGGGAACCTGCCTATAAACATTTTTGAGCAATGAAATGAGCAACACCACATTAGGAGAAGTAATTGAGAAGCTGTCTATGGCCCTTTTTTTCAAAATTCCTTATCATATTAACAGGTTCCATGTTGTGTAGCAGTTGCAGGTATTTCATATTGACAAAAAGATGATTGTAAGTGCCTAGGGTCTAGTCATGAAACAAAACAAACATGTGGAAGACATGGCATTGTGTTGAATGTACATGTTGTACGGATGATAGTGTATAAATGTTTTGACATCACTACTTAAAGGTACTATCTCTGGCCTAACTGTGTATGCTCAAGATCAGTGTCTGGTGAAATATTAAAATTCATACTATCATTTACTAACAATAAACATTATTATAAACAATGTGGCATCATTTTGATAAGAATAATGCTTTAATAGTTATTCGAATAGGTTGTAGAAAATGCAGTAGAATCTTATACTAAAAGTCTGAAGAGAGTGAACTTACCAGTAGCAAAATATCCAGTGGCAAAATGTCCTTGGGCAATCTTTCCAGTGACAAAATGTCCTCTGGCAAGATCTTTCCAGTAGCAAAATATTTAGTAATGATCTGTCCTGTACCCAACAGTAGTTTATTTAGTCTTTATAGTTATCAGCTGTTGCATTAGTTATTAGTTATTGTAATGAAGGAGTAAGCTATCACCTGAGGTGCCACCTGCTGCAGGGGCTAGTTCAGCTAGTCTTCACATAACTCACCTGTCACAGGAACTGACTTAGCTCCTCTCTGGAGAGTGATGTGGATGTTATTTTTATTCATGTCATATATCCCTTTACTCTTTCTACATATAAAGAATTTAGCTCTTTTCTAAAAATAAATCTTCAGTTGAGATTGTATCCATATAATTTGAGAATATTTTTAATGTTGTATAGTGCAGTCTTTTTCTGTGACTAGCAAATGTGCAGTTGATTTTATCATCTTACCACACATGAAATGATAATCTTGTGTAAATAAATTGTTAAAATACACATTTTTGTAAAATGTAAAAAACATTTCTATGGTAGTGCTCATCAACTTTATATTCGCTACTTAAATTATTTATTTCAATCATTTTGGGGCATATTGTATAGAAATTTCTGTCTGGGTTAGTACTTTATAGGAGTCTCTAGCTGAATTAATATTGAAGTTATAGCTAAAGTTTTCTCACTAGTTACAGTTACAGGTATTTAAGACGATAACAACTGTAATATGTATAAATGCTGGTAGACTTACTGACAATTTGTAAAGTAAAAGGATAGAAGTGCAACTAATGTGACATTTTATTGTGGCAACATTTCACTCTCCAGGAGCTTTGTCTAGCTGTTACGGCTTGACAAAGCTCCTGGAGAGCAAAACGTTGCCACAATAAAAGGACAGAAGTGCAACTAATGTGACATTTTATTGTAGCAACTTTCACTCTTCAGGAGCTTTGTCTAGCTGTTATGGCTTGACAAAGCTCCTGGGGAGCGAAACATTGCCACAATAAAATGTCACATTAGTTACACTTGTGTTCTTTTACTTTACAAACTGTAATATGCAACAGGGAATTATTTTTTAGATTAACCTTTCAGTTGGTCCAGGGGACTGTCAAATTCTTGGATTCATTGCCTATAATGTATTTTCAGAATTCTACTTATACACCATAGTTGTTCCCACAAATACAGTGTGTATATTAAAATCGGAATTTGGTAAAACTTTATAATTTATTACAATACATTTTGCAATACAATGTTTGTTTATTTCAGCATTTTTTCTTATATTAAAAAAAATATGTGACTATTGTTTGTAGAGGAACTATATCAAATGCATCTTGAAGAATATGACTCATTGCTATTACTCATAATGACTCATTATCTTAATTCTTGCTAATTCATTCATAATGACTCATTATCTTAATTATTATTAATACACTCATAATGACTCATTATCTCAATTCTTGCTGTTACACTCATAATGATTCATTATCTCAAATCTTGTTGTTACATTCATAATATCTCATTATATTTCATGGTATTATAATGACTATGTTAATTCTTGCTGTGGCACTCATGAACTTCAATATTTATTCAGACAAGTATTTATTTAGTCAGTTCAGACAGGTATCTATCAGGTTTCAGCATTATCCTCTGTTATACAGCTCAGTTGACATTTTATATATATATATATATATATCTTTCTTTCTTTCAACACACCGGCCGTATCCCACCGAGGCGGGGTGGCCCAAAAGGAAAAATGAAAGTTTCTCCTTTTACATTTAGTAATATATACAGGAGAAGAGGTTACTAGCCCCTTGCTCCCGGCATTTTAGTTGCCTCCTACAACACGCATGGCTTACGGACGAAGAATTCTGTTCCACTTCCCCATGGAGATATATATATATGTATATATACATATATATATATATATATATATATATATATATATATATATATATATATATATATATATATATATATATATATATATATATATATATACAGTATTTTATTTTTTATTATCACACTGGCCGATTCCCACCAAGGCAGGGTGGCCCGAAAAAGAAAAACTTTCACCATCATTCACTCCATCACTGCCTTGCCAGAAGGGTGCTTTACACTACAGTTTTTAAACTGCAACATTATATATATATATATATATATATATATATATATATATATATATATATATATATATATATATATATATATATATATATATATATATATACAGTGGACCCCCCGCATAACGGACGCCTTGCATAGCGGACAATCCGCATAGCGGACGCTTTGTTCGCTAAAATTTTGCCCCGCATAGTGGACAAAAACCCGCTCAGCGGCCTTCGTCCGAGACGCGTCCAATGTGCGGCCTGAGCCACGCTCACATGTTCCGCGGGTGGCATTGTTTACCTGCCAGCCTCCGCGGTAACATCCAAGCATACAATCGGAACATTTTGTATTATTACAGTGTTTTTGGTGATTTTTTTCTGGAAAATAAGTGACCATGGGCCCCAAGAAAGCTTCTAGTGCCAACCCTACAGCAATAAGGGTGAGAATTACTATGGAGATGAAGAAAAAGATCATTGATAAGTATGAAAGTGGAGTGCGTGTCTCCGAGCTGGCCAGGTTGTATAATAAACCACAATCAACCATTGCTACTATTGGTGGTACAGCTGCTGCTGCTGCTGTACCACCGTCAGCTGCTGCTGCACTGTCAGCTGCTGCTGCTGTACCACCGTCAGCTGCTGCTGCTGCTGTAATACTGTCTGCTGCTGCTGTAGCATCGTCTGCTGCTGCTGTAGCATCGTCTGCTGCTGCTGTAGCATCGTCTGCTGCTGCTGCTGCTGCTGTAGCATCGTCTGCTGCTGCTGTAACATCGTCAGTTGCTGCTGTAGCATCGTCTGCTGCTGCTGTAGCATCGTCTGTTGCTGCTGTAGCATCGTCTGTTGCTGCTGTACCACCGTTGTTGGTGTGGCTTATTGAGAATACCAAGAAACAATTAACCCCAGAGGGTTAGCTACCCAGGATAACCCAAGAAAGTCAGTGTCATCGAAGACTGTCTAACTTATTTCCATTGGAGTCCTTAATCTTGTCTCCCAGATGCAACCCACACCAGTTGACTAACACCCAGGTGAACAGGGAAAATGCCTGGAACTAGTGCTCATATTGGTGAATTTAGAGCCAGCAAAGGTTGGTTTGAGAGATTTAAGAATCGTAGTGGCATACACAGTGTGATAAGGCCTGTTCTGGAAGAAAATACCAAACAGGACCTACAGTACTCAGGAGGAAAAGGCACTCCCAGGACACAGTGTCTCATCAGTCATTGCTGCATCTTCAATAAAGGTAAGTGTCATTTATTCTTCATTTAGTAGAGTAGTACATGCACAATATATATTGAGCATGTACTACTCTATTATTGTGCATGTATCCTTCTCTTTGTGTGTAGGAAAATGTATATTTCATGTGGTAAAAATTTTTTTTTCATACTTTTGGGTGTCTTGCACGGATTAATTTGATTTCCATTATTTCTTATGGGGAAAATTCATTCGCATAGCGAACATTTCGCATAACAGCCAGCCCTCTTGCACGGATTAAGGTCGCTATGCGGGGGTCCACTGTATATATATATATATATATTTTTTTTTTTTTTTTTTTTTTTTTTTTCAACAAGTCGGCCGTCTCCCACCGAGGCAGGGTGACCCAAAAAAGAAAGAAAATCCCCAAAAAGAAAATACTTTCATCATCATTCAACACTTTCACCACACTCGCACATTATCACTGTTTTTGCAGAGGTGCTCAGAATACAACAGTCTAGAAGCATAAACATATAAAGATACACAACATATCCCTCCAAACTGCCAATATATATATATATATATATATATATATATAATATATATATATATATATATATAATATATGTATATAATATATAATATATAATAATATATATATATATATTTTTTTTTTTTTTATAGGATGGGGTCCACCTCTGGTGTAAATTGTGGGACCCATAGCCTCGGAGAAGTGGATAAAAAGGCTTCAAGGAAGAATATTTGGATTTCTTCCTGAAGCCATTTGAATATTCCACTTCCCCTACCACCCCATTTTTTAAACTATTTTTTTTTACCAATAGGAATATTTTATTACATAATATGGCACAGAAGATTTAAGAGATACATTGTTGATATAAAGGTGGCATATATATATATATATATATACATGTTGTTACGTGTGTATCACCGATTATAAGGCGAAAATCTCATCCAGCTCCTCAGAGCTGGGGCGTGTGCCCAAAATGCAGCATGCATTACCCCTTTGAACAGCCGCGCTGAGCTGCTGGAACAGAAAACTAGCTGCCCTGGGATCCCTAGTTACCCTGATGAGTCTTTTTCCCAGCTCCTTAAGGAAATTAGATGCACTCTTTCCCCATGAGCCAAGGGTCTCTGAGCCTATGGGAACAAACATATAATGATGGGCAAGTTCTCCATATTTTCTAGACTTTTGGGACTCCCTAAAGCTGGCAGCTGCCCCTCCTTCCTCCCTGGTGTATTGGAGATAGGTATCAGCCAAGGTAGATGCACATGTATAGTCCCACACCACCTGCTTCCCATCTGTCCAGGCTTGAAGGGTGATACCATCTGGACGCTTCTGGCTGCCATCAGATCTGCATAGTTGGGGTGGCTCCCTTACTGCTGGGCATCCAGCTGTTGTGAGGCTCCTCTTGATAATGTTATTAACCTCCTCATGTCTTGCAATCTTTCCCTCGGATTTACGGCACACAAGACCATGGTACCCGAATCGGTCTGCTGCTTCACTGCCACAAATACACCTGTGTTCGGCGAGAATAGGGGCGGCAAGTCGAAGGGCAACACCGATGCGGATGGTCTGTGGGTCGAGGCGTGTGCCAAGGCTGGAGTTGGGAACAGCCAACAGAAAGTCCCCAGCATGAGGGGCTCTCACTGCCAGCAGGCGGGCTCTATCCTTCCCTGACACACTCTGAAGCATCGTTGAGGCTATATTTTCCACTATTGGACCATCCCAGTGCGATTGTTTGTAGTTGTTGGGGGGAGCAGGTCTGGTTTCTGAGCCCGTTAGATTATCCCAGATCATTGCTCCGTCAATGAATTTTTGGTCCTGGGCTCCAATCTTGTCCCTAAGATGTTCAGGGAGAATCGCTGCTACAAGCTCTCTGGATGCAATACACGAGGACAGAAAAGCAGGTAACGCAATCTGTGATGACTTGCGGACACCAATGCCTCCTAGTCTGACTGGAAGTGTAGCTTGGTTCCACTGCCCGTCTTCTAGAGTAAGGTTAAGTACTTTCGTAAAA